>NC_056743.1:566797848-567037848 GCF_019279795.1 Protopterus annectens
ATGTGTATAATCTTTCTTTTGTGTTTTATGTTACCTAGGATTATAGCACCCAAGTGTCCCAATCTCTGCAAACCCCTCTTCAGTGACCATGAAAATGACATAATTGTCCAAGCATCTTGGCAACATGGTACCTTTCTGTTTGAGAGAAGATGTGGGGATATGTCTGGAAGAATGCAAATTTGGAAGCAGATTGTGAATGATGTGAACCCTGTTGGAGCATGCAGTAGGACATATGATCATAGGTCCACTGACATGATTTCATCATCCCCAAGAAGGGTAGCTGCAGAGACCCATCGACAATGGGCTATGGGGGTTGTGCTGCTAAAGAGCCTCCACTATCAGGAATCTAGAGAGCTCAGTGGATACTGCACAAAAAACATGTGATTGATGTTGGTGCTGCTGTTTCAGGGAGGACAAGTATTTCACAGGAGGAGCTTCCAGGTAGGCTTACCTAGGTCATTTTTTAAATATTTCTTATAGTAAAATATTGAAAGCAATACTTGAGTTGGTTTAATATTTTTTGGGGGGGACATAGTTATAAGACTGATACAGTTAACAACACATACTGGTTCATTACACATGGGCTTGGGGTGGATATGTCATCCAGGTTTCAGCTAAATATATTGTTAATGAACATATAAAGGCCAACATTTTTCCCCTGGTATTATTGTGATCATGGGGTCCTTGCATGTTCCTTAACTTCTTCGAGGACCATCCTCCCTAGCAAGTGTGGAGTTATCTGTACATGGTAAGCCACATATTTTTATTTCAGTATGAACATTTCACAAGAATATTAATTTTCCATATGTGTGAGATGGGTGTCAGGACTGTTGTATGTATTGTTGTACTGTCTGTGATACTGGCACCAGTGTTAGTTTGTTAGCATATATTGAACTGTAGTCATGTAGCTATTAATTTCTTTCCTGTGTTTGTTGTTTATTATTACAGATGGTCCTGAAAGTGGAGGTGTAGGACTTTTAATACCTGATGTTAGAGTATCGGCAGACTCTGATAATGATCGTAGCCAAATACAAGCACAGTCGTGGGGTGCAGAGGTTGAGTCTGACACTGAAGTTGACATTCATCCATCCCCTGTAATTCCACCAGACACAGCCAGTAGGCCTAAGCAAACCCATTCCAGTGAGCCCTCAGATATTGGACAGGTGGAGGGTGAGACACGTTACCAGTATAGTGTGGTTATAGTGGCTTCAGTGCCTGTTGATTCTGGCCATAGCCAAAGTGTGGGTGAGGCGCCATGCAGGAGGGTTGCTAGGGTTGCTCAGAGGAGGCCTGTTGTCCAGTCCATTCTCAACCTAATCCTGGTGTGTCTTTACATGCCACTCACCATATGTTTAGGGCCATCTTGAAGGCACAGGCACATTCCAATAGGGCCTCCAAGGAAATGCTTAGGGTTGCAGATGTGACACAGGCTGACATGCGTGACTGTCTCCATCTTGTTGCTGATTCAATGGACCTGATAAATGTCACATTGGAATGGGTGGTGTCTGTGGAGGAACATCTGTTGGGAGGGAAATGGCATCCACATGGGTGTAGGTCAGCCACATCATCTGATTTTAGCCAACGTGACTGTACCTGATCATGCTCCCATAGTTGCACTACTTCCACTGCTCCATCAGTTGTTGAGGTGTCCACACACAGATGTGGCAGGCCATGGGGTCATGCTCTTGGGTGTACTCATGAGGAGACCTCATCCACCAGACATCAGTCATATTCATGTAGCAGCAGTGCATCTGACTGTCTGTAGGGACATGCCAGTACAAGTCCTGGCAGAGCCAGTTCTTGGGGTTGGGGATGAAGATGATAAACTGTCACCTCTTCCATGCACGGCTCACACCTGTCCAACACACCAAGATGAAGAGCTAGCCCAGTGCTTGGCAGTATTCTTGCAGACACACACACACCAATTTTACCTACAGTGCCCATATAAACACAGTTGTGAGGCTTAAAGGTCATTCTGTCACAGTGGCCATTTGATACTTTATCCAAATCTTTGTCTGTTTCTCTTACTTACTCACAGACACACTTACTACCATTTGCACCAGTCTAGGCCCTCCCCACAAAACCCCCTGTGAAATAAGGATCTATATAATTTCAGCGAGCTTTCACTTCAACAAATGGCATTTCATCGGAAATGCCATTCATCAAATTCCTCTTATGTAGGAGGGTGCCCCCTAAACCTCCTACTAATTATATATACCGATTCCAAAATCACACTACAGTGCAGAAAGAGCAAATTTCCTGATCATCACTGTACCACAATCTCAGTACGAACAGTTCAACGAATGGCATATTCAATGTAAGTGCACTGAAAATGCCATTCGATGAACTGATTTTTCACTGAACTGATAGGGACCCATGCAAATGATGATAACTGTGCCATATTCCTGTTTTCTATCTTTTGGATTTAGGAATACATAAGTCTTTTGTCAGGGTGCACAGTTTATCTGTTGTGATGCTGTTCTGTGAAGTGTACTGCTTTCTTACTGTTTTTTTGTAATGTGTACTTCAGTGTCATACTGTTAGAACAACAAAGCTGGAGCAACTCCTAAATAAAAGTGTGACAAAGGCCCAACAATGGGAAGAGTTATTAAACATTGTGGTCTTACAAACTTAGACAGTTGATGGAATAACAGGTTTTGCATAACTTTTTTATGTTTGTTCTGAGGGATATGAAATCTGAAACTGAAATGTTGTGTCATTATTTTCTAACTTCACTCTAGTTATTCTTACATTGCAAACATATGAGGCTAAAATTTGGACATTAATTGAAAATATGTACGTTTTAGCCATAAGGCCTATTACTTGATAAAAGACACATGTATTCACATAAGTCAATGCTGTCATATCTTGATGTAATTGTTGTAAAAATCACACACCTTATACTTAAGTAGCAATAAGCAAGGATATGCCATTCATTTGTATTCTTAGATATTAATTTTTCTATTCCAGCTTCAGCACTTACCTTGGAAATCCAGCAGTTATGGAGTTTTAGTTTAGGGCTGAGTATGATGCTGGCAGGACACAGCCATTAAATGGGTAAGTAAAGGTTGTGAGTGTAGCCTAGCATCAATGTTACTGTATGTATGTATGTGTGTAGGATAAAGCTTTTAGCCCCTTAGCTGGTATGTGTGTGTGCTATCCATTGCCTGTTGGCCAGTGTGAGGCCATATTGTGTACATCTATATCTGTCTATACCCACAGCGGCTACTGGATCCCCCTCTCACTCCTGATCTGCATGTGGCTGCGGTGACCTTGCCAGTGGTGGTGTGATGTGTGGCCCTTCCCCTTGCAGTTCCTACAGAAGCTGTTTTCTGAGGATAATTCTGTGTAGAATGGCACATGTACAAGGACTGTACTACAGGGCTACCCCAGATGTATCTAGGCAAAAGAACTGCGACTTCAGCAGCCCAAACACATGCTCTATGATATTTCTTATTTGAGAGTGTGCCTGATTATAGCATACCTAATTTTTTTCTGCATTCATTTCTGATGGGTGTCATCAGCCATGGTTCTAGTGCATAACCTGCATCTCCCAGTAAATGACCCTGTGGGATATCCCCTGTAGTAAACATCTCACACACTTGAGAGTTGTGCCAGATATGTGAGTCATGGTAACTGCCTGAGTTGCCAGCACTCACAGTCAGGATAATTCCCTTAGCTTTACACATGACCTGGACATTAATAAAGTGGTAGCATTTTCTTTTTATGTACACCATTCCCTGTTCCTCAGGTGGTAGTTTGATTTCTACATATGTGCAGTCTATAGCACATAGGGCTTCAGGGTAGTGTGCTGCAGGGTAGAACTCCTGCATAGTTCTGGCTCTGTCCACAGCTGTACAGAGAAAATATATGTACTCACTTGCATGTTGCAGCATAGCATTCAGGAAATTATGGAGGATCCTAGATGCTGATGCCTGTGACACCACGAGCATGTCCTCTGCTGGTCATTGAAAGGTTCTTGTAGCTAAAATTCTAAATCCCTTAGTCTCCACTGGGATTAATTCCCCTTGGTTTGCCTTTGGCTTCAGTTGAGGGTGACAGAGGTTTCAGACTTCCTGTAGTGTGTCTGTATCCACCCTGTAGTGTTTTATAATTTCCACATCATGCAGATTATGAAAAGTTAAGCAGGGTCTAAAAATCCTTCTTCTTCTTGGTCGTGGCCTATTAGCAGCAGCAGCACCAGCATAGACATGGCATGCTGCACATATAAATGAATAAAAGCAACAGCAGTCCCTATTCTTTCTGTGTAGCTTTGTTCCGTGGCTGTATTCCAATAGTTCTTGGAATTTGCAGGGAAACCCAACATTGAGTCTACACGGTTGTTTTATAGCTTGTTGAATAGCTCCTCCATCTTAGATCGGTAGACTAGCATACAGTTCAGCTGCTTATGCTGTACTTAGCATGCTACAGGGTTTACCATGCTTGCATGGCTCTACATGTCATGTAGAGCTGCTTACTGAATACAAAACTGTGCGCTATCATGTGCACATTGCACAACGATGAACAAGGTTTTAGCAGCCCATGTAGAGTTTATTGCATCTGCCCCATTGTTTTCTTTGCTGATAATATCCTCTAACCAAACTTACAGAACATTCTTTAATTAAAATAACTGTGCCCTTAGTGTTTTATTCCTAGAGAAAGCTCAGTCATGAAAATGAATGTCTTGAGCCTCGGATGTTCCTCCTGCCCTTGAGAACAATTTTTTTTTACCTTGTCAAAATCACTGCAATTCAAGATTGTTATATCCACATTAGTACAAAGGAGATCTGCTGTGAGACGAATGGTCAAAATTTGTACACAGATGGATTAATACCTTGCATTGATTTTTAACCAATGTTTTTATATTATGTCTAATTTGTTATAATTATTTAAACTGCAAATGTTTTTGTTCCACTTTTGAAGATTGTAAAATTATTGTTCTTAAAGTGTTTTGAAGTAATTCAGAGTTTTCTCCCCTGGCCTCCACTAAAAATGGGGTTTTACTCAGTCAGACTTTACCAGTAATCAAATATCAATAAATACATTATTTCAGACCTTCTAGTCAGCAAGCCTATTAGACATTGCCAGGTAGGCTTGTTAAGGCCTTCTGCTCTACTGATGGTCTTGAGTATAGGTGTAGACCTTGACTGTGCCACTGACTGGCTACAGTCATCATTCTGTTGGCAACATTACCTATAGTCTTAAGGAGATGTTTCAAGGTGGTCATCTTATAGCATTCTACTCAGAGACATGAACTGACCTCTGGACTATAGACTGACTTCAGGAATTCCACATTAATATATTTCCAAAGCAGGAAAAACAATGGGAAAATGTTCTTCTAACTTACCAGAGAGATTTAAACACATTGGCAGTGACAGCTGGAATCATAATTTAACATTCATAAAAGGTATTTTACCTGCTAACTATATTCACCAGATGTAGAATTTTCAAGTAACAGTCATGTTGAACTTCTGACAAAATATTGAGTTTTAATGAACACACTATAAAATAGGCTAGCTTTTCCAGGAATGGTACTAAAGTATAGGAGAAAAAAAGTAAAATAAAACTAAGCAATTTTCTTTGCAACAGTATAAACTCACCATTCTTTTAGCCACAGTAGCAGCAATATTCAGTTTAGGTGCTGAACATAACTTTCAGGGTTGACATTTCACCTTTAAAGCAGCAGTCCTGCATAAAATAAAAATTCTCCACCAAGTGCAAAAGTCTGTGTCAGGAATAAAGAAACCAAAAAGCACAAAGTGTATTGTCTCAATGGAGAATTAAATAAAGTGTTTACCAATAGTTTCCTGTTGGGACTTTCAAGAGCCATTACCAGCATTTCCATTGTCAATGGCAGAGCTTACAGTAGACCTGATATCAGAGATGTCTGGTGTGGCCTTGAGATCTTTCTCCATTAACTAGAATGCTTCAGACTGTCACCCCAATGACTTCTGCCATACTAGGTTTACAGGAATGTTTTTTATAACGATGGGTTTAGGGTTAGAGTTAGAAGTGGGAGAAAGCCCCCCCACTCCACCTTATTTATACCTGCTAAATCTAACATTAATTCTGCTCCTAACGCCAACCTTACACCTGACAATTGAAAAAGCCTTCCTGTAACAATATCACAATTCAGATTAACTTTGGTGAGAATTAATGGTAGGGTTAATGGATCAGAACAGGACAATATATGCCTCTTTCAGTCTGCTCAGGCTTGCTGTTTTAAATGTTCAGTGTATTATTTTCAATGTTTAGCAGGCCAATATTTATTTAAATGGAATCTCTCTCTCTCTCTCTCTCTCTCTCTCGGTGGTGGTGCTGCGGTACAGAGCTGGCAACTCGACACGTAAAAATCTACTGCCAATCATTAGCGGACCAGAGTTCCACTGTGGCGACCCCTAACCGGGGTAAGCCGAAAGACACAACAACAAATATATATATATATATATATATATATATAAACAAACAACAGGAAGCCTCCCACTGAAATGGCGTGTAGTATAAAATATCTAACTGATAAAAAAATCGACACAGCAACCACGACCAGGGTAACGAAAACATGACACAACCGTAAAAACAAAAGTACATTTTCATAGGATAAGTGCTTTTGGATCACAAATCCTTCTTCAGATCCATACACATAAAAAAAATTAAAAAAGAGAGGAAACAAGAAACAGAATGCATTTGCTTTTTCATTGGAAAGAGCAATTTCAAAAAAGTACACATACCATTATATTTTTAAAATTCATTTAATTGGATGCACATTGTAATTATTTGCTACCTGAACTAAGATATTCTTTGCCTGCACAGCCCTGACTTACATCATTTTTTGTTATGCAGTTTAGCAAGTGTATGCTCCATTGTATAATGAAGAGCATCTCCAAATGTATTACTTTTATCTCTTCATTTCCTTTTTAAAGCTTTCAAGCAATAATGTACATATGTAAAATGAAGTCAAACACTTGAATGTGTCCTTCTTGAAAATGAACAGATAAATAAATAAATAAAAAATGTACAGGCACTCTAACCATAGTATGATTTTAATACACTGTTGGTGTATATATTATTATTTAATTTGCTCATTCCATTGTTTCCATTTCTCCCTTGTGACCGCACCTCTTTAGTAATGATTATATTTCTTCATACACGGCAAATTACCTTTACAGAAATTTAATAATAACCCTTCTAGAATTTAAACCAAACAGCTTATCACCCATTCTACCTCATAAAGCCCACATTATCTTTTCTTTTCTTTAGTGTATTAAAATATTAAACAATCCACATCCTCATTTCTTATTCTGAGTATGAAAAGAGTCAAATACATGCATTTCTTTACTAGTTAATACTTCATCCCAGAAGATTTGCTTTTGCAGACTTACAGGAACTGGTTCTAGGTTATCCAATTAAGTAAGTGTTATGTTGAATGAATCCAAATTATGCTAGCCTTTTACAAATAAAATCTAAAGAATATACCAAATTTTCCAACCCTTAAGATTGGATTTTAAGCAGGTAATTTCCCTTTCTTCTTGATGAGTGCCTACCAACATTTGGGTCTTCATTAACTCCATTAATGCATCTTTAAAATGATTTCCTTTGAATACTAGACTTAACATTTTACTACTCATAACATGAATAATGTGTAAAGTCTGGGATGTCATTGTCCACAAATAAGTTAGGGCAATGACTTGTTGCATTTGTGACTTAGGCTTATGCAGTAGTTAGCAGTCTTATCTCATAGATTGTAGTTCTTCTCTATTATGCCTTCTGTGTGGAATATTTATGCCATCCCTAATATCCCCTTTAGATTTTAGTTGGAGATCCATTTTTTCCACATCTGAAAAGCATGCTAATGAGTGACTTCTTTATCCTTGGAGGTGTCAGTCATGTTGGTTTGGGTAACTTGTGAGTAAGTGCCTTGTCATCTCATACAGGAGGTATATTAGATATGTCCATTGGGAGGAAACCTGGGACAAACATGACACTTTAGAAATATTGAATGTCTCAACTTCCCTTGGAATATCTGGGGATCCCACAGGATAAAGTAGAGATTGGTATGGTGAATTAAGAATTATAGTCTACCCTGTCTAGCTTACCTTGTATATTACCCACACTGTGGCTAAAAGTTTAGAAAATGGATGGATGGATGGATGGATGGATGGATGGATGGATGGATGGATGGATGGATGGATGGATGGATGGATGTAAGGATGGACATCATAAAGCTTGTTTTCCTTGTTAGTCCATTATTTAAATATTTAGTTAAAAATATACACTGTAATTTAGTAAAGGACGTGAAGTATCCATCTAATTTATTCTCTGATATTTAAAGGTATGTAGTTTTTTATTTTATGGATCCACATAATTTTCTGACTGCAAAGAAACCACTTGTGATCTTGTCTTCTGTCTACTGAGAAAACTCGAGCCTTTTGCTAATATGCTAAATAAATAAAATAAAACAAAATAAAATAAAAATCCTTCATTGCTGGCTGCATGGCATAGCTTTTGACACTGATAATACTTCACATAACCTGGATATTCTTAGCAACCTGAAGTATGCAGGGTCTGACTTTGGAGAGATGTGAGTGGCCATCTCCCAGCATAAACACCATCTTGTGAATAACCAGAAATGCAGTTTTTACATCATGGATTGTAGAGCTTGAGCCCACCAAGAAGTGCACAATAGTCTTACTGGTTAAACCAAAGTGCACCTGTGCACTGTCTCATAATAAAAAGCATTGCACTAGGATATCTGGAAAAGGTATGATGATGTTAGGCATCAAAAAAAAATGTTTTAACTTTCACAGAATGATGGCCACTATCATCAGTTCTTACCTCACTCTCCCAGTGACTGAAGATGCCAAGAATTATGGAAACAAATCAGTCATTAATAGAAGCAGACTTTATGGTTGCAGGGGGACAAGAGCCAGTACCAAAAACATATTTTCAGAATAATGGGGAATGGTAACAGAGACATGGAATGAAAGCATTAACTACTACTACAGTAATATGGTGGCAACATAAGAACAGATGTACACATTTAAAGCATAAGCCACATTATTCTGCTATAGGTGTCAAACTTCCCTAGCTTCTGGTAATCATATGCACTTTTCTTTGCTTGATATTTTCCAGTTTAACTCCTCAATCATAACATTATTGCATAGTTTTCTTTGGCATATATTTACAGTGTTGTCCTTTTTTCAGTGCCACTTAGCTGCCACATAATAAATTTGTTTCAGTCATGTATTTTACTGTAATCTGGGGAGGTATCTGTCTTTTTATTTCAGTTATACACTACTGCATGGAAAGCTAAAAAAGTCTATACAAATAATACCTTACTTTAGCTTGATCTACTTTTCTTAAACAGCATTTCTTAGAAACGTATGTTCTTTATTTTCGAAAATAAATGATTGTTTTGTTTACTTCCATTTGTACAATCAACATATAGTTTACTAATAGGTAATTAACCATGACTTGTTAATACTGATTGATGAGAATAAGTTAGTCTTCCCTTCATTAAAGAAGAGGTGTTGCTCCCAAAATATGTATGGATGCTATAAATCTTCTGCATGTTCTTTTCTTAGTTTACTGGATATCCCAGATAAGTGTCATTGGTGCTGTCAGCTTGTTTTGAGATTATCCATTTCTTTACGGATTCTTGTTTTACTGATGAACCCACCTGTATCAATAGCTCCTGCATAGCTGCTGCATCCTCCATGTTTATGCTTGCTCCTGACAAATTCCTTAGCAAGAAACCAATCTATATTTTTTATGTATGTTTTGCTTCCTATGATTTTACTTGCTTTTCTCTTTTTCTTGTAGTGTTCAGTTCAGATGGCATGTCATTATCAATGCGCACACACACACACACACACACACACACACACACACACACACACACACACACACGTCTGAATGTTTGTCTACGTGTGTCTGTGTCTTTGACTATATGTACATGTGTGCACGTACAAATTTTTCTAATTTGACATTGCTCTGATCTATGACTAGCTTATCTGAGTTGCAAAATTTGTTTGCCATATAGTTTTACACTGTATATCTGGTTGTGGACCACAGTATCAGTATCCAGCTACAGTATCTGAGAATGAATTCATAAGTCATCCCTTCCTCCAATCCCATTCTACATTTTTGGGAAATAAACAAAAACATAAAGGCAATAAATTTTAGAGCATATCATACACTGCTTCAGGCTGTTTCAGTTCCATCTATGAAAATATATGTAGGTTACGTGCTTCTCATTCTGAAATATTTTGGGGGAATCAAGTATTTCATAACTTATTTGAGATGTTTGCTTGCCTACAGCTAATTCCATGTTATGAAGCCCATACAGCTAAAGCCTTTGATCATATTTATTAAATAAAATGTTGCCCTTGTCCCACAGTTCATGCCTCTGTCTTGAATATACTAGCTGTGAGCAATGGTTTTAGCCACTGAAAAAAGAAAAGGTAGAAAATCACAAAATATAAGATGAAAAAATGAATCTTAACACCTATTATTGCATACATGTGAAAGTGTGATACTTTATGCAATGTTTATAAACTGCAATATTACTTCCATGCCCTATAAGAACTGTAAAAAAATGTAACAGCTAACCTAAAATGTGGAGAAAATTTTCGAAACAACAGATTAAGTTGCACGTATGTCAAGGTTACACATGCATGGATGCCTGGAATTTAATTCAGTAGTATAAAAAATTGTCAATGGTATAGTTGTTCACAGGTAAAACAGGCATAGGTTAAATAACACCTTGGATTTATAATTTACGAGCATTCCAGATATGGTGTTTAACATTAAACAGCAATGTTACTTGGGAATTCAGACCATAATGCATTTGAATTTGCTTAACATGAGCATATTAATGGAGTAACCACCAAACATACACCACTGGAAAGCAGAGTCCTTGGACAAGCGGAAATACTTGAATAAACGGAGAAAACTTCTTTTCTCCGTTTATTCAAGTAATTCCATTTGTCCAAGGACTCTGCTTTCCAGTGGTGTATGTTTGATGGTTACTAATGAATTTTACACCATTTACTTCCTTCTTTTTTTGCTGCTTGGTTTTGGCATATTAATGGAGTCTCATCCGATGTTTATATATGATGAGTCTTTAATTTTTGATTTAGAAATAATAAATCAAATTACTTCTATTGACATTGTAAGATCAGATGTGGATGGGATCAACACTAGCTGGAATAACTTAGTGAATATTAGCAGAGGACAGCTTGGTAAGGGCAGAAATATTATTTCCAAGGGTCACAATAGATATATACCTCCTTGATTAAACATAAGACATTCTAGGTTACTGAGGATAAAGTAAGAAAAAGTATAGTATTTGAGTAAAAACATAAGAGCTGTGCTGCTAAAAGGCCTTATAACTTGATCAGTTGAAGACTGAAGGCTTCTATAAGAATGGCAAAAAACAAATTTGAAATGCAGCTTTTGTCATCTAACTCAACAAAGAAATTTTACTTTTATGTTAACTAGCCTAGAAGTAAGGTTAAAACCACAGGTCCAATACAACATAATGGGGAGACGATCCATGCAGGAATTAAACTGGCCAATGTATTTAAAAAATACTTCGAGACAGGTGATTCCACAGGTGTAAAGGACCAGCAGGGCATAAGAACAGCTATTTGTGATGATTACGATTGTCCCACCTTTAGTTTGGCTACTATTAGGTGTTCTTTGGGGTGTATAAGGCAAGACTGTGGAACAGGCCTTGATATTTTACAGGCTCATTCTGGTTGTTTGTACTAAATATATTTCCACAACTATTACATTTTTATTCAACAATAGGTTATTACAGGGTTATGTACCATTTAATTGGAAACGTGCAGATATTATACATAATCACAAGGGTGGCCCTGTGGATAGTATTACAACTATAGACCTTGTTAGTCATACTACAATCATTGGTAAAAGCTTTGAGAGGTGTATTTTGCAAGTTATTAATCATGCACTCTAGGGAAGCTTAATGGATATTGCTCACCATGGTTTTATGAGTGCAGTCCACTCAAGTATGAGAAATACTGAATAATATAAATTAAAAATTTAAAAATATATATGCCCCTTTAAAAATGGTATTATTCATTAATGCAGTACCAAGCTTTATTTTCTTGTATTACCACAGTCAGAATGTAAGTCCATAGTCACTGCATTAAAACATAGATGTTACTGTAAATGTATTATACTGAGCTGTAGTGTACCATTAATGACTAGATTCCTTCTTACTGAAGTAGTAGTTGTCACTCTTTACTTCTGCAGTATTTTAGTGCACACTGCTTATGACAGTTGATTCCACAAAGTAATGCAGTCCTCAGTTCCCATCAGAGAAGAACTGATAATACCAAGTAACATAAAGAAGTATTTGTCAGAATCCAGTCATTGTATTAGTAAATAAAAAAAAAAAAAAACAGGCAACATTACTTAACAGGATTTCTGATTAAACAAAAAAAATGACTAATTTTCTTTTATTAGCTAAAACACAATTTTTTCAGAATACTTATGAATCTGGCTCCATATTGAAAGGTTGGCACTCATAATGTCTAGTGTTGACAGAATGAAAAAAGGTTGGAAACTCAGGAGAAGAAAGAATCCTGAACATCAGTCTTTTCCTTTAAGCAACTCATATTGGGGGGGGGGGGACAATCTCCTTTGCACCCATACCTTTTCACCCTGTTAGAGAACAAGAAATCTGGACAAAACCACATGTAATGATGGGACAAAGGCTCAAAAATAAGGACACTTTTTAAATATTGCACTTACAAACTTAGAAAGTTGATAAAATAACAGGTTTTGCATTAGTATAAACTTTCTGAAGGATATGAAGTCTGAAATTCAAATATCTTCTATTATATTCTGACTTCGGTCCTCAATGACTTGCCTGTATTTTTCAAAAAAAAACACAGTTTTATGAAAAACAAACCAAAAATATATGGCAAAAATCTGAACATCCTGTGAAAACCTGGACAGCTCAGTGGTATGCTTGCACCACTGATGTGGTGGGCAGGCTCCTCACCCCCCCAAACATATATATATATATATATATATATATAGATATATATGTGTGTGTGTGTGTGTGTGTGTGTGTGTGTGTGTGTGGGTGTGTGAGTGTGTGTGTCTGTATACATACACACACACACACACACACACACACACATATATATATATATATATATGTGTGTGTATGTGTGTATATAAATACATGCATATATATATATATATATATATATATATATATATATATATATATATATAGATATATATGTGTGTGTGTGTGTGTGTGTGTATAAAGATTCACAGTTTTATATATATATATATATATATATATATATATATATATATATATATATTACTATTTTTGCTGTACCACTGTTACTCATTCCATATCTCCTCAGCACCTATGAAAATTAGCCCTACCTTGATTTTCCTTCCCAAAATCCCAAACTATCACCACATCAGTATCAAACAATACTGACCACTTCATAATTCACCACATACCTGACCCCACTATTTCTAAAAACTACTACCCGATTAGACCCAGGTATATCAGCCCCAAATCTAAACATTACCAAAAATTTATAAACAAAATTATGAAACTCATAGTTAGCTTACATTACAGCCTGACAATGGATGGAGACATCCACCCAAACCCTGGCACATTCCCACCAACTGATCCAGTTTGCAAACTAATGTTCCTTCTAACATAACACTGGATAATAGGTGACCTAATTCTCTCCTGACCTGCCAACTAAATACCAGAATCATGAACAGTAAGTTCCGTAATCTGCATGCCCTCTTAGCAGTTTACTCCCCAATGTATTATGTCTTACGGAGACCTGGCTAAAACCAGTAACTGAAGACAATGAGGTAATACCACCAGGGTACAACATACTTAGATTAGATCGTACTATTAGTAAGGGTGGTGGGGTAGCTGTACTCTATAAAAATACACGAGATGTTACTACAGTCTCCCTACAACCACCCCAGTTTAATAATGCAGAAATTCTTATTACCAAACTACAGATTAACAATAACAAATGCATAAACATTGTCTGCATTTACATCCCCCAGAGTAATAATATAAGCACCCTAGAGGACATTCTCCATTGGTTATCCAGTACCTACCCACAATAAACTATGGCGCTTGGAGATTTTAACATTGATTGGAACACCTGTTCCTCAAAGTCTCCTACAACCCATGTCAACCTACATGTTTTTACGCAGCTCATATCCTCCACCACCAGTATAGGCAAACCCAATAACAAAGAGAGTATCCTAGATCGGATACTTATTAACAGCCACCCCTATATGTACAAGTCAGAGACCCACCCAGATGACCTAAGTGGCCACTTACGTACATTATCAAGCACAAGGTGGACAACCCCCACCAGACCACCTTTAAAACCATCAGAAATAATAAGAACTTCAACTCCACCAATTTTCAAAATGAACTTATAGCTTGCAGTTGGTCAATCCTAAAGCACCTTTCACTGGACGATGCGGTAGGGTAACTACTTTAATTCCATATTCTTTACTATTCTTGATTCTCATGCTCCTGCTCACTCCATTAGAACCAAAACAAAAACTGCCCCATGGTTCTCAAAAGAGACCAAATCTAAAATCATACCTAGAAATAAGGCATGGGACAAATGGCATGCCACAAAAGACCCACTAGATCAAGTCAGATACAGACCGATAAACGCTTGCACAAAAATTCTATTATGCTAGAAATAAAAAACTTCTACTACCATCTTCAACAAAAACATCACAACAAACCTCAAATGTTTTGGGCAGGAATAAACAAACTTCTTCATCCAGGACAGTCCTCCACTCCTACCCCGTCAGTTTCCAACCATAAATCCCCAGAGAATATCGCAAATACCTTCAATAGTTTCTTCACAGAGACTATCCAATCCCTAACCAGCCAAATGGCACTCAGATGCTCCAACTGAAATTCTGCCACAGCCAATACCCCACTCTCTTGTAGCTAATACCCCACTCTCCTTTAGCTAATACCCCACTCTCCTTTAGCTTTCAGCCTGTTTCTACATCCCTTATCAGATCTCTAATTAAGAAATTAAAACCAACTACTCTAGCAGCTGATCTCCTTCCACCAGAGTATCTGCAAAAAGCAGCAGATGCTATAGCATACCCCATCTCCATCATAATCAACAGAATCTTATCTGAAGCCACTATTCCCTCCATTTGGAAAATATCTCATGTAATACTACTCCATGAAGGAGGCAATTCTTTCGAACTGTCAAACTTTAGACCCATAGCTATTATGTCACCATTGGCTTAAATTATGGAGAAGTGTGTCCATAAACAACTTATACATTATCTTACCCAGAATAAGCTGTTGGCTAACTCTCAGCACAGTTTTAGGCCACACCACAGTACCACCTTAGACCTCCTATCCTTCTCTAACACCATAAACCATAAATGAAATAATAGCAAGCTTTGCTCAGCCCTCTTTTTAGATCTCTCCAAGGCCTTTGATATGGTCAACCACTAAATACTCATACACACCTTAGGGCATTCTCACTAAATAGCTATGCACTTCAGTGGTTCCAATCATATCTGTGTGGTATTCAACAAGCCGTCCTATGGCAGGACAAACTATCAACCCTTCTACTTGTCACCCTAGGTGTCCCCCAGGGCTCCATACTAGGAACCCTTCTTTTCTTTCTCTTTTTAATGACCTTTCCACTGTCATCCCAAATGCTACCTGTATCCAATATGCAGATGACTCCACCTTGATTTATTCAGCCACATCCCCGACAGATCTAATGACATTAACCCAGAATACTTTCAATATAGTTGAAAACTGGCTCTCTAACCATCAGCTGATATTGACCTATAACATAACAAAGTTGCTTCTTTTCTCCCCCACTTGTAAGTCTTCCTCACTATTCTTTACCATAAAATCTAATAATGGTACGATTATCTTCCCAGATGCGCAAACCAAACTCTTAAGCATCACAATAGACAACACCCTCAAATTTGATATCCATGTCAATCAAACTATCAAAACCATTAACAAAAAACTTAGCTCCCTCTATAAGATCAAACCTTTCCTTAATCCATTTGCTAGGACTGCTATTGTCCATTCCCATCTACTCTCTACTCTTCTTTATGCCTCCGCTCTACTCACTAATTTGAACAAATCCACTCTTAGCAAACTTTCCAGCTGTTATAACCATATTGCTAGATTTCCAACAGGCACGGCCTATAGGACCCACCACTGTCACAACCTAAATATTCTGGGGTGGCTAGAATGGTATAACCTACTATACTACAACCAGCTCATAATTGCCCATAAAGTTCTCAACCACCCTGACAATTCACCTGCACTTAAAAATATCACCAACCCTTATAGCAACCTAAGGTCACTTCATTCTTCTAATAAACTACTGGTTCAAACATCCAAAATCAATAACTCTGCTGGGGACTCTCTGTTTGCTAACTCTGTTGGCAAAACTTGGACCTCTCTTCTTGCTGATCTTACTCTTGAGCCCTCTCTTAGTTCAAAAATAGCCTCAAGCTGTACTTTAAAACTCACTGGCTATGTCCTTGTTCAAAAACCAACTAGATCCTCCTCTATAGTCTGTAATCATGTTACATTGCCTAGTAAATTTGTCAACACGGTTTTAAAAATGTATGATTATATTATCAACTGGAGCCTGTAAACTGAGTGTAACTTGTCATCATTTTGTGATTTTTAGTGTATGTTCTACCTTGGAGCTTTTCTCCCCAGGCCTCCACTGAAAATGGACATGTATCCAGTTGGACTATCCCGGTCAACAAATGTAAAATAAAATAAAAATTAATAAATATATATATACATACATACATACACATATAGGCTAACTCCAGGATTGCCATACATCAGTGAAATGGGAATATTCCAGAAAATGGCCATCTCAGACTTGGTATATGCAAGTCTGTTTTTTGGCCATTTGGTCCTCTTGTTTTGGGACTCAATCTACTGGGTCTTGAGGTTTCAAATGGTTACCTATGAATACTTTTTTTTCTCTACATTTTACTCTTTCTCATCTTAATTTTTTTTCTCTTCATTTCATGCTACTTTTTTGTACAGTTTAGATAGAGCTGGGGCAGCTCAGCCGCATGCCTCCCAGATGAGGGAATGCACACTACTTACACCTGCCCACCTAGGGTCTTTTTCACAGGTGGGGGGTGGCTTGACCCACTGTGCTCACCCTGGCACATGGCAACCTGGTAAGCTGAAAACACTATGAGCTTCAAGGCATGGTTGAGGCAGCAGCTGAGAGGGCTGTTGAGAGACACCTGCACCATCTACAATTTCTCCTCCAGTGGGTACAAGACTTGTTGAACTGGTTGGCTATGACCAATGAACCACAGGAGGCTTCCTCCACCACACAGTTGGGACCCCTCCCATCCAGGTCCATCACAGTGGGGGGATAATTTAAGTCCTCCAGATCGGAGATATAGCTGAGTCATGGATCTCCTCACTTCCCTTTTGTGTGTGTGTCAGCTGTATGCCTTGTCCCCACAATACCAGATCGGCATAATGTTCCTTTGTGTTCTGTCTGTCATATATGTTTGTGTGTTCCTTAACTCTTCCCTATCCCTCTCTCTTACACCCTGTATCATTACTCTTTCCTAAAGTCCCTCTTAAAAATGGAAAATGAGGGGTCTATTTCCAAAAGAAAATATAGTGCCCTTTTGCTATACCTCGTTTTGCACAATCTGCTTAATGTGTTACTTCTGTGTGTCACTTATTTGCTTTCTCTCCTATTGTCGGCTTTGCTATTTTCCCCCTTTCCAGCCTTATAAATTTGCAAACTGGATATCCATATAAGAACACCTGTTACAGTAAATAGAAGAAACGTAAAATCAGTTTTGGTGAGGTGTGGGCAGGCAACACTCTACTCTCCTGAGTGCATATTCTTGTGGAAGCTCTCTAAAGATTCATGCAAGGTCTCATGTGCAGCATCCTGCAGAAAATGGCTACGCTCATTCATTATTTTATGTACATATGAATTTATCCACATATAACTATACTACTTTCAAATCCTTTTACACAGTTTCAGGTGTGTGGGCATTTCCTTTGCTAACCTAGCAACATCATTTCTTTAGTCTTGGCTGATTAAATACACACACACAATGGAGCAAGTGACCTACAACCATTGCACTTCTCTGAATCACTGGACTATGAATACCATCCATTCTTTAAGCATTGCTCTCACAGGCTCTTACGTCTTATTTTCTATTTCTGACCATTGGCCCACAGAAAGCCCACTCAACAAAGTGTTAGTAATACTGCCTTCTTCCCAGCCACTACAGCTGTAAACATACATCTCAACTGTACAGATTTATGCAGAATGCCCAGATTTTTGTCTTATGTTTTTTGTCCATTTTTCAGAAAATTGTGGTTTTGTGGCAAATCATTAAAGATTGAAGTCAGAAGATATGAGAGAGATTTAAATTTCAGACTTTATACTCTCCAGAAAATTCATGCTAATGCAAAACCTGTTATTCTAAGTTTGTAAAAGCAACATTTAAAAATTGTCCTTATTTTTAAGCCTTTGTCCTCTCGTTATTTATAGATTTGTCCAGATTTCTTGCTCTAAGAGGTTGAGAGCTATGGCTGTAAAGCTTATATTGGTTGTATGTGCCAGCCTGCTTTAGAAGTGTGCAGAGAAAACTCTATTCTGTGAATACCAGCTTGACAGTTCTGTTACTGTGAAGTGGTAGTCATAGCTGAGTGAGCAGTTCAGACTAGAATGGCAGGAAAATTGATACTGCTGACAGAGAAATGAACGAGGGACTCACACCTGTATGTAGCAAAATTTTACAGAAGAGTACAATTTAGTTATTAACTGCAGATGAAAAAAAAAGAAAAAGATAATGTTTATTTAAAAGATGGAAAGCGCACAAACCAGATACAAACACTAAAAACAATTTTCTGACACCGTTCTATAGATCTGAAAGTAAGTTATAATTTTGAGTATTCTGATTCAGTGTAAGTAGAAGAATAGTTTTAAGGAGTGAGAGACTTAAAAATGTTTTATTTTCAGTTAACAAAGAGTACAACTTTAAAGGACGAGTTTATATGAAGGACAAAATTCCAGCTAGGCTGCACAGTGGCACAGATTTTAGTATTACTGCTCTACAAATCAAATCAGTTGTTAATAGATATGCCCTTTGTGTGGACTCTTTCTGTCCATCTTGTGTATGCTTGGTTTCTCATTGGGTGACTCAATTTATTCCCACATCCCAAGATGCGCAGAGAGAACTGGCAACCCTACACATTTTTCCTAGTTGTGCATTCTCTGTCAGTGTGATTTGAAGTTTCATATCAATATGGTTGACTAGCATTTTCAGCAACATTAGGATATATACACATACATTTCAGTAGATCAACACTAAAACCATTGACTGCAAAAAGTTGAAGAATAAAAGATTGATACCTTAATGCACATGCTCAGAGGCACAACCTTGGACCATGCAAAAGAAAACTAATACACAAACACACACACACACACACACACACACACACACACACACGCGCGCGCGCGCGCGCACAGGCACACGCACACGCACATGCACATGCACACACACACACACACTCACACACACACACACACACACACACACACACACACACACACACACACACACACACAAATAATTTCCATGTTTGAATTGCATTGTTTTTTTATGGTCTGTTAACACTGAGAAGCTATTACCAGTTTAGCTGCTTTACTTCCTAACATTTTTTTCTGTTCCACCCACAGGGCTGGTTTTATATAGTAACACTAATTAATAATCATTTTCAGCTAACGCATTGTCTAATATATGCATGAATCTATGAAAATTAAGATTTGGCAGTCATTTGCATCTTAGAATATTATAACTTTGGTAGTCACTAGCAAAGATGAACATAATAAGGCCAAGCTGTTTCATGTTTAGTAGAAGATCCAGTTTTTCAAACTGAAATAAAAACTGTGTGCTCATTTTTATTTTTAACCTTACTTTGTTCTTTGGGTACCAGCATCCAGCATGTTATAATGTATAATAAATGAGCCTGTAAAAAGGTTTAAGTTGGTGAGTATACACCAAACTTTGCACTTAGTAATGTGTGGCTATTAAGATCTCACAAGTATTTTTGCACTGTCTAAAGAACAACTAATGAAATAGTACTGATCATAGGTCTGGCCCATTCTCTGAATTCCTAGTTACATATATCTAATATGATTGAGAGCCATATACTATCACTTCTGATTTCTAGCTGATGTTGTGGCATCAGAACTACATTAACTGAAGAATGCCTAGCTTGAAACTATGCTAGCTCTCAAATTAGTGTTGCAATTTAGCATTTTTTTTCCAAAAATTGTACTATTTGAAAAGCATTTGTTTGACGTGTAGTAATGTTGGATTTGAAGAGTTGCTCAAGGAAAATTGCAATCTAGGTTATTTTCAGGTAAGTAATATGGCTAGGTTTCACACAAGTTATTCCATTGCAAACAACAGCCAAAGCTAGTCCATGACAACTGCTAAAACGTGAATGGCTGTGTGAGTTAAACAAATTAACTAATCTAACCTCTGTCAGGAAAGAATATACTTTTATTTAATAGGCAAATAAAATGAATACATGGTTAAATATGACAGAACTACTCCAATTGCCTTAATGAAAGAAAAATGGGGCAGAAATAAAATGAAAGACCATTATAAATGACATCCAGTTGTAATCAGAAGATTTGAACAGCTTAATAGAGATGTTCTTGATAAACCACTATTTACAAAGCTTAATTAGATATTGCAAACATTAGAAACAGATGTGCTGTACAAATATGAATGGGAGGTTTTATCTTGAATATTTTAAGTGTCTGCAGGCATTGCATTATTATGAGTAATGCAACTTATATGCAGGAAGGTAATCCACAGAAGTAATAAAAAGTGTTCTGTTCATACACAGCAAATAAAATGCATTTAAGATTGTTGTTTAGTGCAATGCCAATCATATTGCTATATAGAATAAGAGGAATATATACTGATTCTGTATAGTTGCAAGGTATACTAACAGTGAGTCATGATCTTACCAAACGGCAGCATTTGTATGTTATTCTCTGTGTACTTAGCAAACAGCACCTGCTTTACACCATTACTACTTTTAAATTTACCTTGACTACTCTGAATGTGACTTCATTTAAACTAGAAACATTTTTATATTTCCATTAAGTATGTCTCTAAATACCTGAAACAGTTTTTTTGTTAGTAAATAAATGTTGAGCTGACCAGATTAGACCTAGAGTCTTTCATCTTCCAAGAGCATGTAAGCTTCAAAATATTAATAAATCACCTGTCACAATAATACATGCCATCCATGAAATATTCCATTATTGCTCTGCCTCAGGTAGAAAAGTTAAATGGTGCAAAACAAAATAAAATTAACAAATACTTCTGAAGATATGCTTTACTTATTTCACCTTTTTATTCACAGAAGTCTTACAGAGGGGTTCTAATTTGTAGATTTCTCTTCTTGTCCAGAGGATTTCACCTGACAGCCCCGTCTTTCTCAAAAGACATAGACCTGAAACTTGAAGCATTTACGTGACAATATATAACACCTGAATTATTTATGAAAAACACCATGAATAACACTAGCTGGCTCTAATCAACTGGATATTCAAGTCCTCAGATGACTCATTAGTATAACTCAGAATATATACTTACAGGTCTTATATCTCTAAGTACAACAAAGTTCATCATATTTTTTCCTGAAAGAATTGTCCATCATGCTGATAGATATTTTCTGTTTAATGTGTCCAGAACTGCTAATATAAAATGAAACTAATTCTTATTGGCTTAGGTGTACTGCGTGTGTGTGTGTGTGTGTGTGTGTGTGTGTGTGTGTGTGTGTGTGTGTGTGTGTGTGTGTGTGTGTGTGTGTGTGTGTGTGTGTGTGTGTGTGTGTGCATATACATGCATATGTATGTGCATGTATGTGAGTTTGTACATTTGTGTTTGCATGTGTGAGACAGACAGACAGATATCTAGATATTGCTGCAGTGTTATTGCTCTAGGTATGCTGAAAGTCTATTTCAGTGAATTTGATTTGCAGCATGAGGACACTTGGAAAGAATTCTTAAAAAGCTATCATGTTCCCATCAACTAAGGACCCAAACAGGTTTAATCAGTATGAAGGAATGAAGTTTTCAGTAATACCCAGCTGGACCAACCCGGTTAACAAATGCAAAATAAATAAATAAGTACGAACTTGCCATAGGTGTAAAGAGTTTGAAATCGCTTGTAACGTAATTGTGCTAGCCATGGAATACTTTACAGATATGGTTATGGCATACTCTAGTATGGTATAAGCATCCCTTTTCTCACAGTTAGACTTATCCCTTCAAAGGGTTTTGAGCTTGCAAGACATACCAGATATCACTGAATTTTTTTCAAGATGGAACCTCTGAAGTCAAGTGCATTACCTAGTTGTACCCCAAAAGTACTGCTATCAAGGTAGCACTTAATCTTTGCAGTCGCAGCATGGTGTAAGTCAGTATACAAGTATTTGAATGAGACAGAGCCATGATCCTTCATAAAACCAAAAGGTTATGCCTGTTAAATCTCTTTCATGTATTTTACTAACTAGATTTTCTTTTGTGAGAATAGGGTAATCTAAATTAATATATAATTTCTATTTGACTAGTCTGTATGGTATGTCAGATCATGTGCTAAATGCTGAGTTTATAAATAGGCGGACATGACAGTAATTTAGGCTGTCAGAAAGTGTCAAGTATTATCAGCCAAACTAAAGAATAAAACGTTGACACAGATACCATTTAGTAAAAACTACAGTAAAGTCCCAGCAAGGCTAGAGTCTTGACTGTGTAAAACTTTAAATCTCCTGTGCTGGATGCTAATGGGATATATGAAATAGTGTCTTAAGGACATACAAGTATTTCAGCTAGATGACTTCTGAATGTCCATGACTTTTTATGTTCAGTTTTTAAAGTCCTTACTGATACTTTCAGGCCAATAAAGCAAACTCCACTAGCTGTAGACATGCTATGTTTCACCCTTTTTTCTGTAGTTCTCAGTAAAGCATAAGTGGATTGTGTGTGAAACACTGAGCTTAGAAATAAGACTGATGTTCATAAAATTGGGATGACTGCAACAAATCCCAAATAATACCCAAACCAATGGGAATAGGTCACATAGATTACAATGCCTCCTAATTTTGTAGGTGTACTGGAAGAATAATGCCAGGAGTCCATTCCATTGCTTCTGACCCTCCTGCAGGAGATGCCTTACTGGGTTTAATTTTGGGACCATTGCTGCTTTCCATGCCTACATTTCCTTTCATAGAAATTATTCTGAGGGGGGGATCCACAATTAGAGGATCAAAAATGGTGAATGTTAACATAACCAAGATGGTTGCCTTGGTTATTCGGGCTACATCAAGATACTTGTTTGTATCACTTTTGGCAATTCAAAATAATCTATAATATGGGCATAATTTGGGAATGTCATTTCATGATAAAGTGACTGTGAAGGACAAGGTATCTGCTATCAAGTCATCTTCTCAAAAATTTTTTATTTTTTATTTTTCAAATACATTTGTATGAATTCCATAGTATTTATACATAGCATCTGAAATAACTATGTGCACTAGTTACATTAGCCTGACACTATAACAGATCTTAATGTATACAGTTACTTTATAAGTAAGTCTTCAGTAGGCTGTAGAAGTCTTCCAAAGTTGGTATTGTGTTTGTATTCCATCTTCTTGTTATACACTTCCTTGAATTTGCAAGTATAGTCCATAGTAGATACATGTTTGATCTATTCAAATGAGGACCATCATTCACATTTAATAATACAAAAGCTTAAGTTAAATAAAATGATTCATCAAATAAAACTTGTAGAAAATACCATTAC
Organism: Protopterus annectens; assembly: GCF_019279795.1. Classification (NCBI taxonomy): domain Eukaryota; kingdom Metazoa; phylum Chordata; order Ceratodontiformes; family Protopteridae; genus Protopterus; species Protopterus annectens. The sequence goes on from NC_056743.1 coordinate 566,821,798, forward strand.
AAACTGGCTTAATTTTAACCCAAACAAAGAAAATGTGGTTCCAATCTGCACTGTGTACTTGCTCACATCTCTAATATATTCCTTTTATGGAAGAACTAATTTTACGGATTCTGTCTGGGGTTAAGAATGCTCTGGCAAACATTTCCAATTAGAAACTTTCCAGTATTGTATAAAGGATGTATAGTTTATCAGTAATATATTTGTTTTAATATCTTTAGTTAACTGTATTGTGTCCTTTTGTTATATATTTTGTTATACATTGGATATTGTTTTATCTTTTATCAATATTTTGTAACATTTTGAAATTCTGTTTCCCATGTCAAAGTCATTATATATGATTTCATATATGCATTTTGTAAATTTAGATATTTCTTTAAATGAAGAATTGTTAATTATTCTATTTAAATCTTGTGAATATGACAGAGTACTCTGTAAAGTTAGCCAGTCCTGCTGTGGAATTTTGTATGTTGTTTTTATTACTTGCATATCTAAAATGTTTAGTTCTTTGATAGATTGAAGCCAACAAACAAATCCTTTCAGTTCCCAGGAATTAATAATTTCTTTATATATTTTATGTGGAAAGTTATTTGTGACTATAAATGGTGTTAAAAGATCAAACCAGATTTTTAAACCTATATTTGCATTAATAATTTTCCTAAATGAGTCAATGTAATAATTAATCATACAAGTTTTAGTGGGGTTAGTTATGTTATATTGCATACTAATACATAATATGTGCCATGGCAAATTGTTTTTATCTGTTATTTGAAATTTTTTTTTGTAAATAAAATTCATTTATTGATATTACAGTTAGTAATTCTTTCCAATTTACAGAGTAATTTGGACTTATTCAATCTGAGATTGTTTTAGATATTGATGCTTTTATACATGTTTCTATATCAGGAACGTTTAATCCTCCCTGTTTCCATGGTCTGATATGATGTAGTAAAGCTATTCTGCCTTTTTTTTTTTTTTTTTTATTTATCATTTGTTGACCGGGAAAGTCCGACTAGGTTCCACAGAGCCTGTTTTCAGCGGAGGCCCGAGGAGAAATGCTCCAGATGCATGTCTTTGGAATCTTGCTTCTTTTTGGAAACCATAAAAATTGTATTAGGCATGAGTTTATTTCTTTAAGTATATTCCTTTCTGGTAACAGTTGTATTGCTAAAGCTATATATAGGATCTTGGGTAGTAAAACCATTTTCATTAACTGTAGCTTATCTTCAAATGTTAATATTATTTTGTTCCAATTTTCAACAGAGAGTTTAATTGTATTGATGATATTATTGTAGTTTTTTTAGACTAACTCATGATTACCCTTGCATAACTCAATTCCTAGATATTTTAAGGTAGACTCTTGTTTCCCTATGATAGGTTCATAGGTTCATAGATAGGTACTAGACTATCTGCCCAAGGGCATTTATAAGCCTAGCCAGAATGTGTTGACTTTTGCCTCCCTTTTAAATTAGTTTCCTGGGCCTCTGTCAAGCAGGGCCATTGAAGTGATCACAGGGGTGAATGTACGATTTCCCATCCACTCATCAAGATTTCTCTTGAAGAGTGTCAGTGAGGGGCTTTGCCTAACATAAACTGGGATTCTATTCCAGAGTGAGGGAAGTCTCTGGGACAGGAATCTATTCCTCCAGCATGTTCTGTTTATTGTTGTGTTGAGGTTTAATTCACTGAAGCGTGTGGCTCTAAGAGATTTGGTTTTCTTGAGGTGGAGCATGTCCATTAAATCCGGGTTGGACATGGCCTTATACGTCAGACAGAGATCACCTCTGAGAAGGTGGTAAGCAATTGAGTAGAGCTGGAGTTGCTTTAGTTGAGCTGCATAGGGCATCTGTTTGAGGCCCATGATCCTCTTGGTAAGGAACTTCTGTGGTCTTTCCAGCTGTTGCAGGTGTCGAGTAAGGTACATTCCAAATGGGGCATTGTACTCTATTATGGGCCTAATGAGTGATGAGTAGAGTGGCACAATGACCTCTCTTGATCTAGATGTGAAACCTTTCATGATTAGGTGGGCTACATAGAAGGAATTTATAACTACTTTGGCAATGTGGTTATCAAAGGAGAGGTTGCTATCTACCTGGGTCCCCAGGTCCCTAATTACATCTTCCGTAATTAGTGGATTGCCACCTATGTGATAATTTGTGGGCACTTTGCTTTTCCCAAAGGGGATGACTATGCATTTTTTAGCATTTAGCTTGAGGCTATGGTTCTGACACCAGGTATCTGTCTCTGTGAGACCATTCTGGAGGATGTTTGCAGTCATCTGTGAACTTGGTCAGCCATAGTCCTCCTGTGCTTGCCTGTACCTCAGAGAAGTATATACCAAACAGGAGGGGTCCCAGGACTGAGCCCTGTGGGACGCCACTTGTAACTAGTTTAGAGTCGGACATGGCACCTGCAACTCTGACCATGTGTGTTTTATCTGTGAGCCAGTTAGCAACCCATCTCGTGACATAGGGGTTAATGTTCAAGCTGGTGAGCTTATCTATGATGCCAGAGTGGGGAATGGTGTTGAAGGTCTTAGCGAGGTCCAGGTAGGCTGCGTGGACTACCTTTCCTTCATCTATGGCCTTGGTAACTGTTTCAAAGATGTCAACTAGGTTTAGGAGGCATGATCTGCCTTTAACAAAGCCGAATTGGGTAGGGTCCAGTGTCTGGAGGTTCCCAATGTCTCTGTTTATGAGATCCATGATGATTTGCTCCATAGCCTTGCAGACCAGGCTAGTCAGGCTTATAGGGCGATAGTTCCTAGGTTCTGTTCTGGCACCACCTTTGTGGAGTGGGATGACTGTTGCTGTACGCCATTCTTTGGGTACATAGCCTGTGGTAAGGCTGAGTTTGAACAATGAATTTAGGTGAGGGTTTAGTTAATTTTGGAGATCGTGTAAGATGCAGCCTGGGATACCATCCAGTCCCATTGATGCTGTGTTTTTAGCTTTGGAGAGGGCTGTTTTTATCTGCTTGTCTGTGATGTCTGGGTCTCTGCATTCTTCTGGGATGAACACGGGCCCTTTAGGGGGTGGGGGGGGTAAAGTTTGCACTGAACCTGTCAGCCAGGATGTTGGCAATGTCAGTTGGTTCAGTGTATTTATTGCCATTTTGCACTAGTTCAGAGCATATCTGAGAGTTGCCTCCTAGATTCTTGACATAGTTAAAGAAGGCTTTGTGATTATCTTTAGTCTTTGGAAATTTTTCTTTCAAAACTGGCCTTGGATGATTTTATGAGGGATCGTAGTTTCTTGCTAATATTGATCAGTGATGTATTTCCTTTTTGGGATTTTGCTCTATCATGTAGTAGTTTCCTCCTTCTATTGTATAGCTTATTTATGGCCAAGGACCACCAGACTGGTTTCCTCTTTTTGGAGGAGTGAGTCTTGGTTTTACTTGGGATGGCTCGATCCATGCATTCCTGTAGGTGCTCATAGAATACATTTGTAAAGGATTCTGCAATTTGGGCAACATTATCCTTTAGCAAGGGGGCTTGTAAACTTTCCACCTCAGTCCTGAGAAGTAGAAGTTGGCTTTTGAAAAGTTTTTCACAATGGTTTCCTTGACTGGGGGTGGGGTCGGGATGTGGATGTCCAGTGTGATTAGTTTATGATCTGATCTTACCAGTGAGGGGTTTACCTCAGGTGTGGAGCACTGATCCCCCATGTTGGTGATGATGAGGTTCAATATGTTGTCACCTCTTGTGAGCATGGTGGCCAGCTGTTCCAGGGCATTTGAATTTATAAACTCTAGGAAGCATTGGGCAAAGGAGTTTGTACTTGAGTAATTATCCCAGTCAATGTTTGGGTAGTTGAAATCTCCCAATATCATGGTGTTTGGTAGGACCTTTATATTTTCCAATGTTTTCAGGAATGCTGAGTGGGAGTCCTGAGACAAGGTAGATGATCCGTAGCAAGCTACAATCTGAAAAGCAGCTTTGCCCACCGTTAGTTGCACATGGATAGTCTCCCAGGCCACGTGTTGTGCTACTAACCTGGAGGTGTGGGTATCCTTTATGAAAATGGATACACCCCCTCCTTTTATATTTTGGTATGGGTTCTGAGGCAGAAAGGTATGGTATGAGTTGTAGCCTGGTAGTGCTGGGGTGCTCTCTGGAGCCTTAAACCAGGTTTCTGTTACTGCACAGTTATCGATTTTCTCTATGCTAAGGAGTGCCTCGAGTGCGTGCATTTTGAGGTTTAAACTTTTGGCATTGAGTAGCATTACCCACAGTTTTTTGTTATTTGTGTTGTTTAGGGAGGTGGGTTTGTCTTTTGAGCCTTGCCTAAAAAAGGCAATATGGGGGTGGCAAGAGCCTTGGCCAGTATTCGAAAGCCTAAGGGCAACAGGTGCAAGCCATCTCTGGCGAAGCAGAGTGGCTTGTCGAGCATGTCATCCCAGGCTGACAGACACTAGATCCCCTTTGAATGACACCAATAGCTTAGCCAATTGTTAAAGCTGATAATTTTTTCTTTGTATTGTGGCATCATTCTTGGTGAGGGCAAGATGCTACTCAGGGTCAGGGTCATACCGGCCTGGGCTACATGATCAGAGAGCTCCTCTATGTCTCTTTTCATGTAGTCCAGGGAGGTACGTCTCAGATCATTCACACCAACGTGTACAATGACAGAGTCATATTTGTACTTGTTTTGGAGTGACCTGAGTGCTTGTGTTATGTGGCGGATCCTGGCACCTGACAGGCAGCTTTCAGTAACCTTCTCCTTGTTCAGTCTAGTGAGTGGAACGTCAGTGTGCCTGACAATAGAGTCATCTATTACTAGTGTATTGGGTGTGTTGGTAAGCCTTAAGGGCTGGGTTGCGTGGCACACTGACTTTGTGAAGTATGTGATACGTGGTTGTTGTTTGAGGGTGGAGGTTGCTTGGATGTCTGCTTTGGAGGTCTCTGCTGCTTAGGCAGATTTTTATTCAGAGCCTCCGAGTATGTTTTCGTGTATTTATGTGTGTGGTTTGCTGGTGCATGTATGACGGGTGTATGTGAAACTGGAAGTGTGGTGCAAGTGTTTCCCTTCTCCTCCTGACTGGCTATTCCAGCCTTGGTTTGAGAGAGTTTGGCCTCCAGTTTGGCTGTATAGTTGCATCTCTCACATACATTTGTGTTTGTTGGAAGGAGGAGAGGGTTGTCTGTGCACATGAGGCAATTGCAACATTGCCTCAAGATTTGCAGATTCACCAGCTGGACTGGAGAGTATACCTGAAACTGCCCTTTGGACATGCCTGTATGGGTAAATGAACTGATTTACTGATAGTCCAGACGGGACAAATAGGGATCCTTGTACTACGGTATAGTAAAGGGGAGGTGTAGTGTTAGTGCTAATTAGTGCTTACTGAGAGCTTGGAGCAAGTGCTGGGCTGTAAAGGGAAGTTAGAGTGCTTTATTTGAGCATTTGACTAGTTCTAAGGGAAAAATTAAAGAGCAGATTTCATGGAGCCTGGAATAGTTTAACCCCAGCAAACCGGTGCTGCACGGTACACAAAACCGCACAAAACCGTGCAAATGCGGGTTATAAGGCAGGGAGATGAAAGAGATAGGAATTAGCCCAAAACAGCCAATAAACTACTAGTTGCTGGGCTGAGACCACTCCTCCAGGGACAGATAGGCTGCTCAAAGCTCCCCACTCTCACTGGTAAACAGAGAAACGTCTTCCGATCCAAATAAGGATATGGGCAACACAGGAACTTATACCACAGTCCTGAATTCAGCAGAACCTAAAAACTGGACTAGACTAGCTTAGAATAGGCAGGAAACAAGACTTTTTTTTGTTTTTTTCTTTTTTTTGCAGAAGATACAATAGACTTTCACAAAAACACTTTAAATGCCTATAACAGGCTAGCGCACTTTAGTGTGTAGCCTACAACAGTGAAACAGCACAAAAAAAATGACTTAAATGACTTTAAGAAGTGCTAACAGCAAAAAAACAGTTTAGTATGCAGCAGAGAGTTTCTTAAAGCTCATAAATGCTAGAAATCGCTTTTTGGCGAGACTAACAGTCGCAGGAGATAATGCAGAGAAAAATATACTTATATCAGTTGAAAGTCACTCTTTTGTCACTCTGCTGCTTGTAGTACTCTGCAGGACACCACGAGGAGTTTGGCTGAGTAGTATACAAGCGAAAAAATGCACAAATGTGGGTTTTAAGGAAGGGAGATAAAGAGATCGGAATTAGCCCAAAACAGCCAATAAACTACTAGTTGCTGGGCTGAGACCACTCCCCTAGGGACAGATAGGCTGCACTAAGCTCCCCACTCTCACTGGTGAACAGAGAAACTTCCTCCTATCCAAGTAAGGATACGGGCAACACAGGAACTTATACCACAGTCCTGAATTCAGCAGAACCTGAAAACTGGGCTAGACTAGCTTAGAAAAGGAGGGAAACAAGAATATTTTTTTTTTTTCTTCTTTTGGCAGAAGATAAAATGAACTTTTCCAAAAACACATTAAATGCTTATAACAGGCTAGCACACTTTAGTGCCTACAACAGTTAAACAGCACAAAAAAAAGGTAAACAACTTTAAGAAGTGCTAACAGCAAAAACAATTTTAGTATGCAGCAGAGAGTTGTTTAAAGTTCAGAAATGTTAGAAATCTCTTTTCTGCGAGACTAGCAGTCGCAGGAGAGAAAGCAGAGAAAAAATATAATTATATCAGTTGAAAGTCACTCTTTTGTCGCTCTGCTGCTTGGAGTACTCTGCTGGACATCACAAGGAGCTTGGCTGAGTAGTATACAAGCGAAAAAACGCGTAAATGTGGGTTTTAAGGAAGGGAAATGAAAGAGATCGGAATTAGCGCAAAATGGCCAATAAACTACTAGTTCCTGGGCTGAGACCACTCCTCCAGGTACAGATAGGCTGCTCAAAGCTCCCCACTTTCACTGGTGAACAGAGAAACTTCCTCCTATCCAAGTAAGGATATGGGCAACACAGGAACTTATACTACCATCCTGAATTCAGCAGAACCTGAAAACTGGACTAGGCTAGCTTACAAAAGATGGAAAACAAGAATTGTTTTTTTTCTTTTTTTCTTGGCAGAAGCTACAATGAACTTTCAAAAAAACACTTTAAATGCTTAAAGCAGGCTAGTGCACTTTAGTGTGTAGCCTACAACAGTTAAACAGCACAATAAAATGACTTAAACAACTTTAAGAAGTGTTAACAGCAAAAAAAGTTTAGTGTGCAGCAGAGAGTTTTTTAAAGCTCAGAAATGCTAGAAATCGCTTTTCAGCGAGACTATCTGTCGCAGGAGAGAATGCAGAGAAAAATATACTCATATCAGTTGAAAGTCACTCTTTTGTAGCTCTGCTATGTGTAGTACTCTGCAGGACACCACGAGGAGATTGGCTGAGAAGTATACAAGTGAAAAACCGCACAAATACGGGTGTTAAGGAAGGGAGATGAAAGAGATCGGAATTAGCTCAAAACGGACAATAAACTACTGGTTGCTGGGCTGAGACCACACCTCCAGGGACAGATAGGCTGCTCAAAGCTCCCCACTCTCACTGGTGAACAGAGAAACTTAATCCTATCCAAGTAAGGATATGGGCAACACAGAAACCTATACCACAGTCCTGATTTCAACAGAACCTGAAAACTGGACTAGACTAGCTTAGTAAAGGTGGGAAACAAGAATTTTTTTTGTTTTTTTTTTTATGGCAGAAGATACAATGAACTTTCACAAAAACACATTTAATGCTTACAACAGGCTAACGCACTTTAGTGTGTAGCCTACAACAGTTAAACAGCACAAAAAAAAACAAATGCCTTTAAGAAGTACTAACAGCAAAATACAGTTTAGTATGCAGCAGAAAGTTTTTTAAAGCTCAGAAATGTTAGAAATCACTTTTCTGTGAGACTAGCAGTCGCAGGAGAGAATGCAGAGAAAAAATATACTTATATCAGTTGAAAGCCACTCTTTTGTTGCTCTGCTGCTTGTAGTACTCTGCAGGACACCACAAGGAGCTTGGCTGAGTAGTATACAAGTGAAAAAATGTGTAAATGCGGGTTTTAAGGAAGGAAGATGAAAAAGATCGGATTTAGCCCAAAATGGCCAATAAACTACTAGTTGCTGGGCTGAGACCACTCCTCCAGGGACAGCTAGGCTGCTCAAAGCTCCCCACTCTCACTGGTGAACAGAGAAACTTCCTCCTATCCAAGTAAGGATATGGGCAACACAGGAACTTATACCACAGTCCTGAATTCAGCAGAAACTGAAAACTGGACTAGACTAGCTTAGTAAAGGCGGGAAACAAGAATTTTGTTTTGTTTTTTTCTTTTTTTGGCAGTTGATACAATGAACTTTCACAAAAACACTTTAAATGCTTATAACAGGCTAGCGCACTTTAGTGTATAGCCTAAACCGTTAAACAGCACACAAAAAAATACTTAAATGATTTTAAGAAGTGCTAACAGCAAAAAAAAACAGTTTAGTATGCAGCAGAGAGTTTCTTAAAGCTCAGAAATGCTAGAAATCTCTTTTCGGCGAGACTAGCAGTTGCAGGAGAGAATGCAGAGAAAAATATACTTATATCAGTTGAAAGTCACTCTTTTGTCACTCTGCTGCTTGTAGTACTCTGCAGAACACCACGAGGAGCTTGGCTGAGTAGTATACAAGTGAGAAACTGTGCAAATGTGGGTTTTAAGGCAGGGAGATGAAATAGATAAGAATTGGCCCAAAACAGCCAATAAACTACTAGTTGCTGGGCTGCGACCACTCGTCCAGGGATAGATAGGCTGCTCAAAGCTCCCCAGTCTCACTGGTGAACAGAGAAACTTCCTCCTATCCAGGGATGGATATGGGCAACACAGGAATTTATACCACAGTCCTGATTTCAGCAGAACCTGAAAACTGGACAAGATTAGCTTAGAAAAGGTGGGAAACAAGAATATTTTTTTTTCTTTTTTTTTGGCAGAGGATGCAATGAACTTTCCCAAAAACACATTAAATGCTTATAACAGGCTAGCGCACTTTAGTGTGTTAGCCTACAACAGTTAAACAGCACAAAAAATGACTTAAATGACTTTAAGAAGCGCTAACAGCAAAAAAACAGTTTAGTATGCAGCAGAGAGTTTTTTAAAGCTCAGAAAGGTTAGAAATCACTTTTCAGTAAGACTAGCAGTCACAGGAGATAATGCAGAGAAAAAATATATCAGTTGAAAGTCACTCTTTTGTCACTCTACTGCTTGTAATACTCTGCAGGACACCACAAGGAGCTTGGCTGAGTAGTATACAAGCAAAAAACTGTGCAAATGTGGGTTTTAAGGCAGGGACATGAAAGACATAGGAATTAGCCCAAAACAGCCAATAAACTACTAATTCCTGGGCTGAGACCACTCCTCCAGGGACAGACAGGCTGCTCAAAGCTCCTCACTCTCACTGGTGAACAGAGAAACTTCCTCCTATCCAAGTAAGGATATGGGCAATACAGGAACTTATACCACATTCCTGAAATCAGCAGAACCTGAAACCTGGACTAGACTAGCTTAGAAAAGATGGGAAACAAGAACATTTTTTTTTGTTTTTTTTTCATTTTTTTTGGCAGAAGATACAAGGAACTTTCACAAAAACACTTTAAATGCTTACAACAGGCTAGCACGCTTTAGTGTGTAGCCTACAACAGTTAAACAGCAAAATAAAATGACTTAAATTACTTTTAGAAGTGCTAACAGCAAAAAAACAGTTTAGTATGCAGCAGAGAGTTTTTTAAAGCTCACAAATGCAAGAAATAGCTTTTCGGTGAGACTAGCAGTCGCAGGAGAGAATGCAGAGAATAATATACTTATATCAGTTAAAAGTCACTTTTTTGTTGCTCTGCTGCTTGTAGTACTCTGCAGGATACTATGAGGAGCTTGGCTAAGTAGTATACAAGTGAAAAAACATGCAAATGTGGGTTTTAAGGAAGGGAGATGAAAGAGATCGGATTTAGCCCAAAATGGCCAATAAACTACTAGTTGCTGGGCTGAGACCACTCCTCCAGGGACAGATAGGCTGCTCAAAGCTCCCCACTCTCACTGGTAAACAGAGAAACTTCCTCCTATCCAAGTAAGGATATGGGAAACCCAGGAACTTATACCACAGTCCTGAATTCAGCAGAAACTGAAAACTGGACTAGACTAGCTTAGTAAAGGTGGGAAACAATATTTTTTTTTTGTTTTTTTTTTTCTTTTTTTGGCAGTTGATACAATGAACTTTCACAAAAACACTTTAAATGCTTATAACAGGCTAGCGCAGTTTAGTGTATAGCCTAAACAGTTAAACAGCACACAAAAAAATTACTTAAATGACTTTAAGAAGTGCTAACAGCAAAAAAAAAGTTTAGTATGCAGCAGAGAGTTTCTTAAAGCTCAGAAATGCTAGAAATCGCTTTTCTGTGAGACTAGCAGTCGCAGGAAAGAATGCAGAGAAAAAATATAGGGCCGGACTCACAAAACCTCCATGTAAGACTTAATATGTCTTACTCGGAGGCTGCAGTTGAACGGTATGACGTCAGCATGCCATGCATATTCATGAGGGCATGCCGAATCATACCCTAGTCTAACACGGTCCGTGTAGGAAAGTAGGGGGTGTGTCTGATTGCCGAGTACTGCAAAGGGACATGCCCCTAGAAGAATCAGAGTCCTGAAAGTAAACACCCACGAGCGAGTCCGCTGAAATGTCAAGGAACACAACACCACACATCACCACAGACTAAACCCTACTGAAAATGTGTAAAATGTAAAAATAGCAGTTTCATTTTTTTTTTTAAATGTTTGCCCGCATTTGCGCTCATTTGTGCGGGTATGCCCTTCGCTCAGCCACAGTTAGCAGACATTGAAAAGTATATAAGATCTACATATGCAAATTAAGCCAAGTAGCAATAGCGTAGCGGTAGAGATGTCGGCCAAAGAGGAGGTAGTCACGGTTCGTGCCCCCACAACATTACAACATTATTCTCCATTTTTATTTAAATAAGTATGAAACAATCCCCCGACATATATATATATATATATATATATATATATATATATATATATATATATATATAAAACTATAATTTAAGTAAAATGTAATGAAATGGCCCATGTATTTGTGAACAAAACCGACATAATATATAAAAAAGGATCATAATTTCCCATAGCTTAGCAGCACTTTAACAAGCTTAATATGTGTGCCCGTAGGTGAGCAGTGCTTTAACAAGCTTAATATGAGTGCCCGTAGGTGAGCAGCACTTTAACAAGCTTAATATGAGTGCCTGTAGGTGAGCAGTGCTTTAACAAGCTTAATATGAGTGCCCGTAGGTGAGCAGCACTTTAACAAGCTTAATATGAGTGCCCGTAGGTAAGCAGTGTTTTAATAAGCTTAATATGAGTGCCCGTAGTTCAGCAGTGCTTTACCCAGCTCAATATGAGTGCTTATAGGTAAATAACGCGTTACGCAGTGTAAGCCGTTTGAGCGGAGCTGCGCAGCGCGACAACCAGCTCACCATCGGGCAACGTTGGGCAAGCTGTAGCAAAGTCGCCTTTACACAGACACACCTCCTAGCCTGACTAGACAGTAGTAAAATAAAAAAGTAATGACAAGGGTCGAACCCGGGATACTGTGCACCATAGTCAAAGTACTGAACCACTAAGCCATGACAGCTGTACTTAGAAATACAGTATTAGCATACATATAGGAATGAATGAAAATAGAACCATGAGAAAGCAGGTTTGCTATAAGCTGATAAATATCCAAAATGGCCACTCACAGATAAGTGCAGGAAAACCGGCATATATAAGCCCCATAGGTGGGAATACACACCATAACTGATTGTGGTACCCATTTGCAGTCAGGATGGCAGGTGCAGGAGAGGGAAATCGCTTTAGAGCACAAAGGTGGGGTGTTGAGGAGTCAAAATATATGGTCTGTCTCCTAGTCCATGATCATGAAGTGCAACTCATGCAGGGCCAGGTTCAATGGGGAGCGTATAAGGCAGAGGCATGGAACCAGTTGGCACATGGTCTCACCAGTGCCACAGGCATTCCGAGGACTGATGAACAGGTCCATCACCACCATGCGGACCTGAAGCGACGAAAGGAGGACCAACTGAACCGATGGCTCCAGAAGGCCCGCCAAATGCCAAATGCCCAATGCCCCACTACTGAGTAAGTATCCATGTAATTAAGTATGTAAGAAATGCTATCCTAGCCTATAGTACGGATAGGTATGTTACAATATTCCTTCATTTATATTACAGCTGCAGGTGTTCGTTCCGCGAATCAATAGCAAGCCTATGCTGATAGGCTGGCGAGGTTGCGCCACCAGGCAGGTTAGTAATTATTCTGCTGGTATTGTTATAGAATATAAGTGGGACAGCTTGTAAAAGAGTTCAGTGTTGTAACCCAGTAATAAAGGACAGATAAGCCTAGAAGAAAGACTGTGCTAGTATTGCAAGATTGGATAAGTGATGCAGCCTGGAAAAGAGTATTGCAATCCAGTAATAAAGATTAAACAAGTCTCAAATAGAGTTTCCACCTGTATTGTAATATCAGATAATTGCTTCAGCCTGAAAATGAGTGTTGTAATCAATCAACAAAGGATAGACAAGTGTCGAATACATCCTTGTAAATTCTGCCATATGAAATAAGTGAGTCAACTGGAAAGGATTGTTGTAACCCAGTAATAAATGTTAATAAAGCCTAGACTTAAGTACCATCCTGAAATATAAATATAAAATAAGTGAGAGAGTGTAAGAAAGAGAGTTTGAAGCTACCAAGAAAGCTGTAATAAGTCTGGAATAAAGGTATACTGCATTCACTACATAATGAAATGAATGAGATAGCCACAATCAAAGAGTGAAATGTCTTTAATAAAGTACAGAACCTGGACTGTGTCCATCCCACAATTTGGATATGTTGCTGTACCCTTGCATTATAGAGATAGTATGGTTGTATGAAATGCTGAACATCCACAGTTGTCTAGACCCATATAAATCAAATGTAGCAGGATGCTTTACCTGAACACAGCCAGATATGAACATATATGAATAAAAATGGAATGTATATTTATGTAGCAGTAACATCCCCATCACCAACATTCCTAAGGTTACATACAGGAAACTGTACTAATACATGTAGGGGATATATATATGCATCTACTAGGAATGTACAGTGTATGTATAGGTAGTTTAAGTTGTTAATGTAATATTTCTCCACCCTACCCTATTTTCACAAATGATGCCATTCCACACCAAACTGGGTATGTGTATTCACAATTAATTCCCATGGACATTTGTCCTGTTGGTTTATACATACCTGCATGTACGTTGATGCATGTGCCCTGTTCACATATCCAAACCTGATGGCCTGTTGCCACCAATCAACCCTGCATACTGTTGAAATGTCCACTGTTGTTCTAAATATGCATGTGTTATGCTTGCTGCTCAATTTTCGGAATTCATGTGTGTTTGGTTAATGGGAATACTGATGCATGCTGTTACAACTAATTTTAAATGGCGTTGTTTGTTACTAACCCAAAATACCATAAAATGCTGCTAAACATAGGACAACAGGGAAGGCGGGTTCCAGTGGACCCACCTCTCCCACCTCAGCTGGAGAGTGCACCTGGCACCAGTGCCCAAGCCGGGACCTCCTCCTCTGGTGGCCCTGTGCCACCTTTGGGTGGAAGCACTGCAGGGTATTGGGCTCATCCCCCCTCTGCAAGTGTGGCCGGAGGAGAGCCTCCACTCACCCTCCATAGGGTCCGGTCTGTGGTGCGTAATGAGATCAGGCGTTCTGTGACTGATCCCCTACTCCAGCTTGAGGCGAGAGTGGTGCAACTCATGGGTGTGCCTGCCCATCCTATCCAGCCCCCAGCACAGCCCTAGCCTGGGCTGTGAAGGTGCAGTGGTAACTGCCCATGGGTAGGGATCTCAGTTCCACTGTTACCATCTGTGGGCTCATGGGCTTGCGATATCCAAACATCTGTCCCCATCAATTGTGTTTACCCCCACATGTGTCATATTCTGCCCCTGTATGCGTCTTGTTTGTCTTGTCTGTTAACCTCCCCAACCTACCTCCCCAAATATACCTACTTCCTGTACCTCACATTCCACTCTCACCTGAAAAAAAAATAAAAAAGGGCACTCTGTTCCCACAAAAAAATTACGCCCCATACATAGCTGCCCATTTTGCATACGTGTCTGCTGGACATGTAAGCTGATAATTACAATTGGCTGTACAACATATTTTGTTGTCCTCACCCCTCTTTCAGGGGTGGAAGGTGTCAAATCTGACTCTAAATTTCTAACATATGCACAGCTGTTGCTGGTAAAGAATTGGGCAGCTATAGGCCTTCCCTAAATCCTTCCTGCATGTCCCGAGCTTGTTTTCCTACTGTCCTACCCTCTTTGTGCCCCCTTTTTCACCAATTTCCTATTTCCCCATTTTCTTTTCTTTAAAAGAAAATAGCGCGGGTGTTAGCGGGAGTAAGCACTTTTAAGCAGTAGTCAGCGGGTGTGCGCTTGTTTGCGCTTAGCTAAGTGTAGATAAGCATAGCTAAGCATCGCGCAAACTCACGCAAACCCACTTACAACTGCTTAAAAGTGCCTTAGTCACTCTGTATGACAAGGCCTGTAGTCTGCTCATCTGCAAAATAAAATACCCCTGTCAGTCTCGAACCCAGGACCTTGGAAGCACTAGACTGCATGAATTACCACTGAGCCACAGTGGATATACAAGAACTTGGTGCTGAAAGAAATATAACATGAAATACAAGGAGTAAATGTAAAGGGAAAATAGGAAGGCCATTACACAAAGCTTGTTCTGTGTATCTTTACTGGCAATTCTTGTAGAATTGCATTACATTAGTGTGATAAGAGAAACAGCCATGCTAGTAGTTAATAATGTTAGAGTAGCACCTTACAAACCCCACACAGTATCAGAGCAGGATAAACACTGCCATATTTGAATAGGTAAGAGGCCAGACCTCCCAACTGTGACTGATTTACAGGGGTGTCCCTGATTTGCAAACAAATGTTACCTGTGCCCCACTGACTTCCTGTGAAATATACTCACAGTAGGCAGAAAGGTGGGGAATCCCATGTAATGGTAACTGTCAATAAGTTACAGTAGACACTACTTGCGTGTCAGAAATGGTGTAGTAATACATATGCTCAAAATACCCCACAATCACAACTGCAGAATATCTGAAATATATCATGGGTGTATTCCACTGATATGTACCTTTCCCTGAGGCTAGTCAAATATATACCTGAGAGTATCTGAGGCCTGGAAGTGTCAGAAACACACAGGCATATCAGCCTGTCTGCTGTTAAACACTCTGCGAATAGCTGTAGAATTACTTCCACAAGCATGCCCTTATGTAGGAGTACAACACAGAAATATCAAAGGATGTAGCCATCTAACATACTAATGACAGTATAGCAGTTCACAAGCACTGCATGTGCCTGATATTCATAATTGTTAGTACAATATACTTAGTTGTCCTCACCCCTCTCTCAGGGGTGGAAGGTTTCAAATGTCACAGCAAATGTCAAACATATGTACAGCTATTGAAGTTAAAGAAATGTGCAGCTATGGACCTTCCCTACACCCAGCCTGCACATCCCTAGCTGGTGTCCCCACTGGCTTCCTGCTTCCCGCTTACAACTGTTTAAAAGTGCCTTATTTACTCTGTATGACAAGGCCCCAGTACTGCTCAGCAGCAAAATAAAATACCTTTGTAAGAGTCAAACCCCAGACCTTGGGCTCACCAGACTGCATGAAGTACCACCAAGCCACAGCAAACACATAAGAACTTAGTGCTGAAAGAAATATATCATGCATTACAAGGAGTGAATGTAAATGGAAAATAGGAAAGCCATAGCAACACATTCCAATAAAGACAAATATCAGGCATTCAAGGAGTGAATGTAAAGGGAAAATAGAAAAGCCATAGAAACACATTGCAAGAACTAATGTTGTATGTCAGTTAATCCACAAATCCCACAGGAAAGTACATACTCCCATGTAAACAGTGTTAGCATTAGCAGGTGTGAGTTAACATACACACTGAAAAGAGTGCACTGGAAGAAGCAACAGTCAGGTTTTAGTACAACATGCATTTTCCGTAGCTACAACACAGCCTCATATATGAGAGATATACCAACCTTCTGACTGACAAAACAGTGTCCACAGCAAACCAGCATGGTCCCCACCTTGTAAAACTGAAAGGCCTACGCCTACCTAACCTATCATTTTATAGCAGTGTCCAGAAATCACAGTGAGAACTGCAATTACCACACAGCAGGCTGCATGCAATTACTAAATGCTGGCCACCAATAGGCCATCACATGCACATGTGCAGATACCTACAAAAGAAGCCTGTACTGCCAGTCCACACATGCAATAATATCATTGCAGCAAATGGAGGGAGAGGGAGAGGGAGAGAGAGAGAGAGAGAGAGAGAGAGAGAGAGAGAGTGAGAAAGAGAGAGAGAGAGCAAGAGAGAGAGAGAGAGAGAGAGAGAGAGAGAGAGAGACCAAAAAAAAAAAAAACGCCAGCCAGCAAGCAAGCAAGCCAGCCAGCAAGCCAAAAGAAAAAAGCTGTCAGAGACAAAGGTAATGTAAACTACATAATCTAATAATCTACATACTATGAACCCACCGTATGTGTTAGCAGTCTGTATCTATATGTATATGCAAATGTGCATAGGGCAAGGGACATACTGCAACTGTTAGTGAAGGCTGGACATACATATGTAGTTGAAGGTTGCTATGTGCACATGTCAATGTAGGTTGTAGTGTGTGGCATTAAAAACAGCATGCAATGCAGGTATATGTCATGTGGTGGTGAACTTCTGTGGGACTGAGCAAGTGAGGCCTGCTACAGCTATATGGCCTGAGGACAGCATAATGCATTCTGCACAACACTGTGCAATATCATTACAGAATGGTATGTCTCACAACTGTTTCAGAAGTGATATTCCCACCATGAAAGGTGGGCAGTCTATGTGCCTACATGTGCATGTATATGTACAGCAATGGATGTTTAGAAGTGTGTGTGTATATATATATATATATATATATATATATATATATATATATATATATATATATACACATACACACACACATATATATATATATCTACATACATATATATATATATATATATATATATATATATATATAGATAGATAGAATATGTATATACATATAGATATAATAGATACATACATATATAGATATATATGTAGATACATACATATATATATATGGTTATATAGATTGGTGTGTGCATATTTATATATATATATATATATATATATATATATATATATATATATATATACATATATATATATATATATATATATATATATATATATATATATATATATATATATATATATATATATATATATATATATATATATATATATATATATATATATATATATATATATATATATATAGTTATATGTATATATATATATATATATATATATATATATATATATATATATATATATATAAATATATGAAGAGAGTGAGAGAGGGGGACATGGGGGCAGATGTACTGCAGCAGGTGCCTGGTGATCAAGGCATGGACTGAACACCAGTGTTGATACTGAAGTACCATACCCCATTCCAAACCATGTTACCCACTAACTACCACATAGGTGGTTGCCTGCCTATCACTGGAGGTGTCAGAAGGGTACATGGGACACAGGTGTAAAATAGCCTCCCCTTTGATATCCACAGTGGCACACTAGTCTTGTAATCCCTGTACATGGTACATGTCATCACAAAAGGTATGTCAGCTAGGAAAATGTAAGTCAGTGTGCCCCTCTACACCTCACAATGTCCTATGCAGTATGTACTCCCATGAGAACTACAGCAAGTGGAAAGGCCACAGACATACCTAACAAAGACTGATAATGCCCTCAACCACATTCCCTATGCAGACTGACTCACAAAACCACAGCTAGAGTGCCTTGCATACTTCCTACACAGAGGTTACCACTGCTGGACATACAGAGTTATGTCACACCCATACCAGTCGGCCAACCACCATGGCAACAACTCACAATCCAACCAGCCTAAATGACCTAGGGCCCTAATCCTTGTTACCACACTAAACAGCACATGCTGGAGGTACAGGTTTCTATACACAAATATGCCATACCCAGGACTAAACCACCCAGCATTAACAAACAAGGCTCCTTATTAGTAGATGTCATACATACCCCTGATGAATGTTATGGAGATAGGTAATATGCCCTGTGAGTCACCTCTGTGTAACCATTTCACAGGAGCAAGTAAAATCACATTACATGTGTCCCAAAGGGCATGGTAGCATATGGCTAGGCTGCCCTAGGCCCAGGGCCAATAGCATAGTACCTACCTATGACACAATGCACACACACATGTACTCAGTGCAATACCAGCTATGTGAGGTTGAATGAGTGTGACACTGACTGTGTGCAAGGTCTGTAAAGGTGTGATAGCTTAGCGTGAGTTTGTGTCTGTCATGGTAGTTTGTGTCATAGGTGTGAGGCCAGAGAAAGATGTGTCAGTTATCGGTATGCAAACATAATAGATTGGCATATGTTGTGCTGTAGTTCCTTGTGTACGACTGCAGTGTCCCATCGTAGGAAGAAGCAATACATGTATGCTCAGAAAGTGGTACTGCTGTTGAATCCAGCTCACATATCAACTGTTGTACTACCTGAAGTTGTAGGCCTAAACACTTCAGTATGGTGTATGTTCACATTCCCTGGTAACACTGTCTGGTGTGTTTCCTGTGGTCTGCACAGATTACATACCTCATGCATAGGTATCTGTAAGTAGGGGCACACAGTACTAAAAGGTACACAGTCAATGCTCATCTGTGTCGTCATACATTTATGTGTTGTATGTATGTGTAATGTGTGTGTAATGATGCCTGTACCATGGCTGCAATCACATGTGTGTTACAGGGTATGTGTGTGTACCTAGCAGCATGTATACTCTGTGACAGCAGTATGCTGGCTATATTAATAACTGTGCACATATGTCAGGTAGGGGTATGGCATCAAAGACTAGGGTGTATTACTGTTGAAACTGTAAATGTGCATTGCATTCATTGCATGGGATGACAATATTCTTCATCCATTAGCTTGATACATACCCCCAGTGTGAGGTTGTGCATTGTATCCCAAACAGTGTGCCGAGTGCTGGTGTATACTAGTTTGTTGTATGGTGTGTGGCAGGCACTGTCAGACAGTTGTGGGCTGAGCACTGATATGTGGTATCGAACATGTGTATCCCCTGATAGACAGACAGATGCTATATATGGCAGTTAAGTGATATCAGTACATTAGAATATTGTGTGCCACATGACTTGCTCACATATTTTTCTTTTCCTTCCAGGGTGATGGTGCAGCAGCGTAACCCACCTTATACAGCAGCAGAGGATCAGGAGATCCACCAGAGCCTGGTGCAGAATTTCTCTGTGCTGTTTTCCAGGACCAGCCAGAACCAGCATGAGAGGGCTGCACTGTGGCAAGATCTTGTCCGTCGGGTAAATAACATAGGCATGCATAACCAGACATATGAGCAGGTACGCCATCACTGCAGTGATTTAATTAGACATGTCTGGCAGCGTGCATCTGATATCCACAGACAACAGCTTGCCACAGGTGGTGGGGTACCTATCCACCACCCTCACCAGTGTGGAGGAGCACCTCCTAAGTGTTGTGGCTCCAGGCCAACAACGACAACAACAACATCCACAAACATGTGTCATCATGGAGGCCGGAGCCACCCAGCATGTTGAAATGGAGTTTGCAGGTAACATGCCATATCTGTAATTGACTGTTCTCTGTACTGGTAGTTTATGCGTGTGTGAGATATGTACTGTGTGTGTAGCTGTTAACCTGCCTATTCTTCTGCAAGATTGATATTCTGAGCATAATCTGTACACCTGTGAAAGCCACCTGTTGTACTACTATACTTTATCATACTGACAGTATCAATGGCACAGTTGTGGCCACTGGCAATCACTGTCATGTTTTTCAGGTCCCTCTGGAGTGACAGCAAGGCAGCCAATCCATGCTGGTGAGTGTGTAATAATACTATTGCTAATGACATGTGCATGTCATATGGTGGTGTAATGTGTGCACATGTAACACCTACGCATAATGCATGCTGTGCATGTTTGCTGTGAGACTATGCATATCCCATTATTCTCAGTAGCTGCCTCACTCACATGCAATACACAGAGCATGACACACATGTGTGGCAACACAGTACTGGACATTGTATAGGCATACCTGATACACATGTACACAACACAGACATTTGGCATAGACACTACACCTTAGCCTGCTATACATGTCCAATTATGACACCTGCTGTATGGCCACCCTTCAGTATCCCACTTATCCTCTTTGCAGCACACATAATATACCTGAGGGGTAGAGGCCTACCATGTCTTTGTGCAACAGTCTTGAACAAATAATACATTCATGTTAGGCAATGCTCACTATTGGCCACCTTACACACCCATATAACAAGTGGCTGTGTAATTGTGGATGTAGTTATGTTACTGCACTTCAGGTACAGCATCCTAGCTGCCTGTCTGGCACACATTATTATTGTTGACTGACCACAAGAAGCATGTTGATCATGGCTCACATTACTACACCACATCCAGTTCCACTGACCACAAAAGGACACATAGCAGTTATTGCGTAGCACCGTCATGTGTTGTGTGTGTGCAAATATATGCACCCACAGTTTGTAACACTTGCACAACATTGTTATGTCCTTGTACACATTGTGTCCCAGGGTAGAGACAATCACTGAACAACTACACACAACCATCAAGTACACGTATACTGTTATTAACAAGGGCTGTCTACATTTGCACTGCATGCTCCTGTGCAACACATAATCTGCATGCTGACACGTGTGCAGTGATGTTTTTCCTTGTGATAGTGTCACCCACCCTCAAATAGTATTGTGTATGTGTTGGATTGCAGATGTGTCTGTGATTGTATCTGCTGTACTGAGGAGTGTGCCTGTGTGCCTGTGTGCTTGCGTGCCTATGTGCATGTGTGCATGTGTGCCTGTGCGCATGTGTGCCTGTGTGCATGTGTGCATGTGCGCCTGTGTGCATGTGTGCCTGTGTGCATGTGTGCATGTGTGCCTGTGTGCATGTGCACCTGTGTGCATGTGTGCATGTGTGCCTGTGTGCATGTGCACCTGTGTGCATGTGTGCATGTGTGCATTGTGCATGTGTGTGCATGTGCGCCTGTGTGCCTGTGTGCATGTGTGCCTGTGTGCATGTGTGCATGCGCACCTGTGTGCATGCATGCCTGTGTGCATGTCTGCCTGTGTGCCTGTGTGCATGTGCGCCTGTGTGCATGTGCGCATGTGTGCATGTGTGCTAACATTGTGTACACATTTGTAAACTGTATTTCCTATCTTTCTCTCACAGGTTCTGATGTTGCTCTGGTGGAGTGTAGCAGGGAACCTGAAGCCACTGCTGGGGATAGTGATAATGATGATACATGTGTAATGGCACAGGGAGGTGTGACAGGGTCTGTCGTTGGTCAGCCAACCGACACTACACAGCAGTCAACCCCATCAATGCGCACAGTCATCCTGCCGATACATCCATTGTCACCAATGTCCTTAGCTGAGGGACAGCATACAGTGGGCATTGACCAGGGTAGTGTGGTATCATTGGCACATGCATCCCCTCACAGCAGCCATGGCCAGATTCCTGACATGGTACCACACAGGTAGATGTCCAGGGGTTCTCGTGGGAGCATCCGTGGTCGTACTTCCCTGTCAGATGTGTCCACAGAGGTCTTTCAACCTCAGCTATGTTCCGGGCTGTAATGCAGGCACAGGCACGTATGGAATGGTACACCAGACAGGGTCTGAGGGAGCTTAGAGCACATCGCACTGCTATGAATGACACTATGCATGACGCTGCGGCTGCCATCCATAATATCAGTGAGGTCATTGATAGACATTGGGGGGACACATTAGATCTCTTCCACAGCTACATGTCCAGGAGCCAGAACAGTGCAGGATGGTTGAGGCGTCGACGTGGACGTATGCCAGCAACATCATCAGCTGGCAGTCGTCGCAGAGGACAACAAACCCACAGCCGCTCCCATAGTGCCAGTACCAGCCCCAGCAATGCTGGGTCTGTGCTGTCATTAGACCATCCTAGAAGACCATGTGCACGTGGCTCTGGACAGTCCCAGCAGGGACATGTGTCCAGTCAACAACCCACTGCTTCTGATGACAGTACCCATTCTGGCTTAGTACCTGATACTGTCTGTAGCACCCCTGCCAGGCACAGGTACTGTGTCCGTGGCCAGAGACAGTGATCTGTATGACCTGGCAGGTACAGTCTGTGGCTGTCCACAAACGCCCGTATATGGCAGCCACATGGTGGAACTGTGTGCATGCATACACACACACATAATGCTAACACCTAGGGCTAACACATACACACACACATCGCATCAGCATTGCCCAGTGTTGTACTGTTGTTCCTCACTAACACACACACACACACATACATGTTGATTGGATGTGTCAATGGCAGACTCTGGCAAACCAAGCACACACCCTGTGCATATGATGAAACTGTGCCACCTCCTGCCATCTGTAACATTGATGCAGGAACAGGATAGCATGATGCTGATGCACAGGGTGACTACATAGCACTGTAGTAATAATATCATGTTATTAACAGTACAGTGTAATGATATTGTTGTGGGTATATTCGAGCATGCATGATGCAATAACTATGGTTGTCATTGTAGTTTTGTATACACCAGTGTTAATTCCCAAAGTGTACTGTCTGCACATGTGTCACATGGCTGTTGTGTGTACCTGTGCCTGCAAGTGTTGGGGTGTGGACAGTACATGTGTGATATTTGCAGCACAGAGTTGCAGGTGTACATTTGTGAACATGGTTAGCATGGAACATGACATGGTTTGACAGTATGCTGTGGGTGATATGGTTTCCAAATGTCAATGGTCTGCATTCTGGTAGTATACACAGCCTACATAGCCTGACATTCCGTGGTCATTACATGGTGTCTCCTCAACTGATACACAGATGTAGGAACCTGGTGTCAGTGATATCCCTGTAGTACTACACTATACCAGTAGCCATTCTTACTGAGCCCCACACATCCCAGGGAACAATACTCTTTGGCATATAGCAGTCTCACGTACATGTCAACACACTACGGATATGCCCATCCATGACTGCAAATGCATACAGTGGCCTACAATGCATTCTACATATGACACACCTAACCACCACAAGGGTATTATACAGACAGATACCTGTTGTCCAAGCCATGCTGTATTGCTGTAACGCAACTGTAGCATTGTCATCGGCATGTAGTTAACATAGTATTCCAACAGTACCATGTAGTTGGTAGCACCCATCATGTAGAACGGGTAATGGTGTGTACATGTGGACAAGTGTTATCTTGTCTATCCTGTGATATTCACATTTCCAAAGGTATTTTGCAGTCCCTTGGTGTATCACCTAAGCAAGAAGGTGTATGTATGAATATCGGCAACAGTTGCCATACACCTACACTGGATGTCCATCACTCACAGAATGTGCTGTGTTTTAACATGTCTGACATATACTCCAGACATGAACCCTCACCCACATTAATCTATCAAAGCTTTCATGGGTGTGTGTCACATAGTTGGCCTAGGACACAGATCACTGCAGTAGCCTGCATTGTCACCAACATACATGTATGGCCTAAGGTCTGGTAAGCTGCGGCACATGCTGGCAAAGGTAACAACTGTAATCATATGAGGCAGGCTTCACACATAGGAACTATTAAAGGTCACAGGTACATATCTGTATGTGGCACACACATGCCTGATGTGTGCATTGAAATTACTGTTATAATAATATGTCATACAATAATAAAAGCAAAACACACAACACATTGACAAACTGTGTGACAAACACACACATGTCATTTGTAGGATTCAAACCCCTACCTAACTATGTTATGATACTTGAGAGAGACGCATTAGCGCAGCATGCTATTCGCATTATTGGATGATTTCTATTCTCCTGCTGTATGTATAGGGTGCTGACATCATCAGTCTTTCCAAAGAGGAATGTACATCTTTTAGTGTGTTATCCCAGTCTTCAAAAAGGCCATTCCTTTCACAGAGAATAGCAAACATACACCCCCCCTGCCACCCCACACACACAGCGTTTGCAAGATTCAAACCCCTACCTAACTATGTTATGATACTTGAGAGAGACGCATTAGCACAGCATGCTATTCGCATTACTGGATGTTGTCTCTTCTCCTGCTGTATTTATAGGGTGCTGACATCATCAGTCTTTCCAAAGAGGAATGCACATCTTTTACTATCCCTCAGTATGGGGGATAACAATATCTGTGCATTAACAGACGCCTAGTTCAGGGTCACATATGCACACTGGCACTGCCAGGTTATGTTCTATACCATGCTTCTTGACCCCAGGACTTGTAACACACAACACAAGTAGGGGGTGTATCCATATACATCACAAATACACACACCTCTGAGTTGGTACCACTGCACTAAGCATGACAGGCCATACATATACAACTATCATTGTGCAAAACTGCCTTTTGGTTTGGTGTGTACCACCCCCCCATACCCAGGAACCGCACTCGGCTTTCCTGGGAACAGTGTAGGATATGAAGGTCTTCACACACACCATTATAGTGGTTGACTTTAGGTACACAAATATTGACTGGGGATACTACTCAGGCCCTCAAAAACATCACCCTACAGCCACTACAATTTGTGGATCCATGTACTATGGCACAACCAGTCACCACACCCACAAGGGGGAATACATATTGGACCTGATCATCACCAACATGGGGACTCTATGTTCCACACCAGAGGTAGAACCCTCATTGTTAAGATCAGACTATAAACAACTTTCCCTGGACATCCATATCCCGTCCCCACCCCCAGCCAGGGAAATCACTGTAAAGAATTTCTCAAAAGCAGACTTTGCACTTGTGAAGACTGGGGTGGAATACTTCAAAGGCCCCATGCTGGAGGATAATGCAGCCCAATCTGCAGAATCCTTTACAAACGCATTGTATGAGCACCTGAGGGTATGCATTGATCATGCTATCCCAAATAAAACCATGACTCCTCCAAAACAGAAGACCTGTCTGGTTGACCCCGGCCATATATAAGCTGTACAACAGAAGGAGGAAGCTACTACATAACAGAGCATTATCCCACAGAGGGAGGACATCTCTGAACAGTATTGGCAAGACACTTCAATCCCTCATATAATCATCACTTGCATGTTTTGACAGTGAAATTGACCAGACACTACAGATAATCACAAGGCCTTCTTTAGTTATGCCAGGAATATGTGTGGAAACAACCCAGATATGCTCTGAATTGTTGCATAACAACACAAAATATGCCAAACCTACGGACATAGCTTACACCCTGGCAGACAGAGTCTGAAAAATGCCCCCCCCCCTTACCCCCAAGGGTACAGATGCCCATCCCAAATGAATGTAACCTCCCTGACATCACAGATGCACAGGTGAAAGGTGCCCTCTCCACAGCAAATAACACAGCATATGTGTGGGACCAGACGGTGTCCCAGGCTGTGTCCTACATGAGCTCTGAGTAGAACTGAACACTCATATTAAGTCACTGTTCCAACTTAGCCTTACTACAGAATATGTACCCTGAGAATGGCATACAGATGCAGTGCTCCCACTCCACAAAGGTGGTGCCACAATGGACCACAGGAACTATCACCCCATAAGCCTGGCTAGTGTGGTAGAAAAAGCTATGGAGCGTATTATCATGGAAGTCATAATCAAATACATTGTGAGCCTCCAGACAGTGAATCATACACAATTCGGATTTGTTAAGGGCAGATCTTGCCTCTTACACATAGTTCATATCTTTGAAATGGTTACTGAAGCCATGGATGAGGGCAAGGTAGTTCACACAGTCTACCTGTACCTTGCAGAAGCCTGCAACACAATACCCCACTCAAGCATCATACATATGCTTACCAGCTTAAATATCAACCCCTATATCACTAGATGTGTTGCTATCTGCCTCAGGGATAGAACCCACATGGTCAGAATTGCAGGTGCCATGTCCAATTCCAGACCAGTTACAACTGGTGTCTCACTGGGCTCAGTTGTGGGACCTGTCCTGTTCGGTATGTACTTCTCTGAGGTTCAGACTAACACGGGGGGATTATGTCTAACAAACGTCACAGATGACTGCTAACTGGGGGCCATAAGCAACACTGCAGCTGACACATGCTTCCTCCATAAGGGTTTCACAGAGATGGATGCTTGTTGCCAGAGCCATGGCCTTGTGCTAAATGCTAAGACATGCATAGTCATCCCCTTTGGGGAAAACAAGGTGCACACAAATCACCACATAAGTGGTAATCCATTAAGTACAGAAGATGTATTTACAGATTTGGGGACCAACATAGATCGTAACCTCTCCTTTGCTAATCACATTGACAGAGTAATTGCAAAGACCTTTATATAGCCCTTCTTATCACATGGGGGTTTGCATGTAGATCATGTGAGGTCATTGTGGCCCTCTACTAGTCAGGCCCATGTTTGACTACAATGCCCCTTTTGGGGTGTACCTTACCCAACACCTGCAGAAACTACAGTGTCCACAACAGTACCTCCCCAAGCGGATCATGGGCTACACACAGATGTCCTATGCAGTTCAACTAAAGGATCTCCAGCTCTACTCACTTGCTTAATGCCTACTCAGAGGTAATCTATGCCTGACGTACACAGCCATGTCAAACCCAGAAGTAATGGACATGCTCCACCTCATAACATCCAAGACCCTTAGAGCTACACACTCCAGGGACTTAAACCTCAGCACAAAACTAAATAGGACATGCTGCAGGGATAGATTCATTACCCAGAGACTCCCCTCACTCTGGAATTGAATCCCAATTAAAGTTAGACATAGCCCCTCGCCAACCCCCTTCCAGCAAAATCCAGCCGCATGGATGGGAAATTGCAAATTCACCCCTGGGATCTCCACTGTGTCCCTGCTTGACAGAGGCACAGCAAACTAGCCTTAAAGGGTGCCTTCTGTGACCTACTTTACAGAGGCACAGTAGGCTACTCTACTGGGGAGGCGGACGCCAAATACACTCTGCCTAGGCTTATGATTTCCCCTAGGGCAGACAGCCTAGTATCGACCTCTGCACCTATGTTTATGTTGTGGATGCACAATATTTGTTGCTGATACTGTTTGCAGGTCTTATTGCCATAGCTTTCCCAGTTTCTATGAACAACTTGTGTATCTGCATAACATGTTTGATCATGACAGCGTTCCAGTATATTAATATATGTGTCTGTTGTCATTTAACTGTGGGCACAGGGCAGATTGCTGGATTGTGGGAGGTTCCTGGCTTAACACATACAACTGCCAGATATGTGTGGCCAACTGCTATACTCAGACATGGCCTAAGTGTGTGAGCATGCCCAGTTCAGGCTTTCCATGGTTTGTTGCCTGACATATGTCTCATTTATCCAAGTGTGTGAGCATGCCCAGTGTGACCTTTCCATATGTTGTGATCTGAAGTCCACTACATTTGTAGCTGTGTGTGAATATGACCAGTATTGACATTTATACTGTGTGTGTTCGAAGTCATGTTGTGTTCTTACTGCCAGACTCCTTCGTGTCATAACTCAACAGGGATTGTGCTGTGCCTGCAGGGTTTCCATGGGATAGTTTGCAAAGACTTGTCAACATTCTTTCATATTGGCTGAACACTGCAATACTGTCATGGTGTACTGGTTTAGTACTTTCACTATGGTGCACAGTATCATGGATTTAAGTCCCATCACTGCTTTAAATGTTCATACTGAGCAGACCAGACTGGTTAAGGGCCAGTTGGGCAACTATGAGCATGTTGCATTTTGTTCAGCTATGGCCTACTTAAACCAGGCTTGTCCAACATTGCTGTGTATTCACCAACTTGGGTGGACATTGCCAAACATTACTCCACATTGACCACAGTTGTACTAGTTGGTGTGTGTGATTCTGTTCATAGGTTCATACTAGGCTATCTGCCCTAGGGCATGTATAATCCTAGCCAGAGTGTGTTTGGCGTTCAACACACATTTTAAGTGGAGTTTGCCATGACATTTTTCAAGGTTAGTATACTGTGCCTCTATCTAACAGTGATATAGAAGTGATACGCAGGGTAAACCTACAATCTCCCATCCACTCATCAAGATTCCTCTTGAAGAGAGTCAATGAGGGACTCTGGCTAACCTGGAGTGGGAGTTTACTCAAGAGTGGAGGGAGCCTCTGGGTTATGAATCTGTCACTCCAGCATGTCCTATTTATTTCAGTCCTGAGGTTCAGGTCTCTTGAGCGCATAGCTTGATGGGATTCTGATTTTCCAAGGTGCAGCATGTCCATTGATTCCAGGTTGGACATGGCTTTATACATCAGGCACAGATCACCTCTGGGCAGGCGGTATGCCACTGAGTGGAGCTGCAGTTTCTTTAACCGGGCAGCAAATGGCATGTGTTTGAGCCCTTTGATCCTCCTGGTGAGGTACTTTTGTGGTCTTTCCAGCTGCTGCAGGTGTCTGATAAGGTACATCCCACAAGGGGCATTGTACTCAATTATGGGCCTGATGAGGGATGAGTAAAGAGGCACGATGACCTCCCCTGATCTAGATGTGAATACCTTCATGATTAGGTGGGCTAAATGAAATGTTTTTCTAAACACTTTGGCCACGTGGTTGTCAAATGAGAGATTGCTATCAACTTGGGTCCCCAGGTCCCTTATCACTTCTTCCATACTTAATGGGTTACCACCTATGTGGTAATTTGTGGGCACTTAGTTTTTGCCAAAGGGGATGATTATACACTTTTTTGCGTTTAGCTTGAGGACATGGCTCTGGCATCAGTTGTCTGTTTCTATGAGGCCCTTTTGTAGGATGCTTGTGTCAGCTGGAGGGTCAGTTATGGCACCCAGTTTGCAGTCATCTGCAAACTTGTTCAGCCACAGTCCTTCTGTGTTGGCCTGTACCTCCGAGAAATATATACCAAACAAGGGAGGTCCCAGGACTGAGCCTTGTGGGATGCCACTTGTAGCTGGTTTGGGGTCTGACATGGCTCCAGCATTTCTGACCATGTGGGTTCTGTCCTTGAGCCAGTTTGCAACCCATCTAGTGACATAGGGGTTTATATTGAAGATGGTGAGCTTTTCTATAATGACCAAGTGGGGTATTGTATGGAAGGCTTTTGCGAGGTCCAGGTAGGCTGTTTGGACCACCTTCCCCTCGTCAATGGTCTTGGTGACTGTTTCAAATGACTCAACCAGGTTTAAGAGGCAGGATCTGCGCTTAACAAAGCCAAACTGGGTAGGATTCAGTGTCTGTAGGTCTCCAATATCTTTATTTCTGAGGTCCATGATGATCCTTTCCATAGCTTTGCAGACCAAGCTAGTCAGGATTCTGGGACAATAGTTTGCAGTATCCATTGAGGCACCACCTTTGTGGAGAGGGACCACAGTTGCTGTACACTGCTCTTTTGGTACATATCCTGTGATAAGGCTGAGATTTAACAGTGATTTTATGTTTGTGTTCAATTCTTCTTGGGGTTCATGTTGGACACAGCCCAGGACACTGTCTGGTCCCATTGACGCTGTGTGTTTTGCTTTGGAGAGGCTGGCTGTTACCTGAGCATCTGAGATGTCAGGGGGCCAGCACTCTGCTGGGATAGATATTTGCCCTTTTGGTGTGGGGGGGGGTTTGCACTGAACCTGTCAGCTTGGATGTTGGCAATGTCTGTGGGTTTGGTGTATTGTTTGTCATTTTGGACTAATTCTGAGCATATCTGGGAATTCCCACCCAGGTTCCTACCATAACTAAAGAAAGCCTTGTGATTATCCTTAGTGTCCTGTACAATTTTATCTCAAAGATGGCCTTAGACGATTTTATGTGTGGCCATAGTTTTTAAATAATACTGATCAGAGATGCCTTCCCTTTTTGGGATTTTGCTCTATCATATAGTAGCTTCCTCCTTGTATTGTATGTTTTTTATGGCTGGGGTCCACCAGACAAGATGCCTGCCTTTGGAGGATTGGATCTTGGTTTTATTTGGGATTGCATGATCCATGCATTCCTGTAGGTGTTCATAGAATGCGTTTATAAAGGGTTCTGAGGTCTGGGCCGTATTTTCCACAGTCACAGGGGCTGTGAAGGATTCCACCTCGGTTTTGAGGAGTGTGACATTTGCTTTAGTGAAAATTTTTCACTGTGGTTTTTTGGCTATGGGCTGGGGTCGGGATGTGAATATCTAGTGAGATTACTCTATGGTCTGATCTTACCACTGAGGGATACACTTCTGGTCTTGGGCATAGAGTCCCCATGTTGGTGATCATCAGGTCCAGTATGTTTTCCCCTCTTGTGGGAGTGGTAGCAAGTTGTTCCATAGCATTTGAGTTTATAAATTCTAGGAACCTTTAGGCTAGGGTGTTGCAGCTAGGGTAATGCTCCCAGTCTATGTTTGGGTAGTTGAAGTCACCCAATATAATGGTGTTTGGGGAGACCTTCATATTTTCATGTGTTCTCCAGTCAGCCAAGTGTGGTTCCTGGGTTTAGGAGGGTGGTCTGTAGCAGGCTATGAACGGGAAGGCGGTTTTACCCACTGTTAGTTGCACATGGATAGTCTCTGATGCTTCATGCTGTGCCAACAACCTGGGGGTGTGGATATCTTTGACAAATATTGATACTCACCCTCCTTTTGTAGTTTGTTCCATGTTTTGCAGCTGTAAAGCATGGTATGAGGTGTAACCTGTTAGTGCTAGGGTGCTCTTGAGAACCTTGAACCAGGTTTCTGTTACTGCACAGATATCAACATTCTCCATGCTGAGGAGAGTTTGGAGTGCATGCATCTTGCAGTTTAGACTTCTGGCATTGAGTAGCATTACTTCTAGTTTCTTATCCCTTGTGATACCTATGGAGGTGGGTTTGTCTTTTGAGCCTTACCTAAAAAAGGCACTATGAGGGTGACAAGAGCCTTTGGCAATATCTAAAAGGCCACAGGTGACAGGTGAAAGCCATCCCTAGCGAAGCATCATGTCTTGTTGAGCATGTCATCCCAGGCTGACAGGCATTGGATCCCCTTTCACTGACACCAATACTTAAGCCAATTGTTGTAATTGATCATCTTGTCTTCATATTGTGGCATCATGTTTAGTGAGGGTAGGATGATACTCAAGGTCATCAAGTTTGCATATACTACATGGGGGTAAATGATGTTTAAAACTACCTTACATTGCTTAACACATGGCAATCATGCCTCAGGTGGTGCTGCAGGGCTGCCTATGTCGGATGCACATACTACACTCCCTGCACATGTTTGAAAGCAGGTTGTGTCAACTTAGGCATCCCTTTCACTATATGTGGGAGTCAGAGAGAGGTATCATTTCCAGGGTTCCTACTGAGCCAGTGTATGTGCTATGCGTTGCCTCTTTGCCAAGGCCAAGGTATACTGGGCACGCCTCCTTCTGCCTACCGGGACAGGTTCAGGTTGTTCCTCCTCTGAGTCACGCTCTGCCTGTGATGGCCTTGGCAATGGTGGGGAGCTGTTTGGCCCAGGCCTATGCTGGTCCTGCTGCAGCTGTTTTCACAGAATCATATTATGTAGCATAGCCATACCATGACAATTTGGGTACATGTAGTTGGTGAGTATTGCAAGGCTCCACCAGATGTGTCCAGGCACCGGAACCGTGACTTGAGCAATCCAAACACACGCTCAATTACATTTCATGTTTGTGTGTGTGCCTCATTATGGCGTTCCTGTTCAGGTGTGTGTGCATTTCCGATAGGTGTCATCAGCCACGGCTCCAGTGCATAGCCAGCATCCCCCACTAAGTTACTATGTGGGATGTCCCCATTGGCAAATGTCTGGTACAGCTGCGTCAGATGCCAGATATGGGAATCATGGTAGCTTCCAGGGCAGCCAGCACACACATTCATTATTATGCCCTGGGCATCACACATGACCTGGCAGTTGATGGAGGGGAAGCCCTTGAGGTTAATGTAGGCCCTACCCTGCTCACCGGCTGGTGCTTTGATGCATATATGCGTGCAGTCTATTGCACCCACTACCTCTGGGTATTCTGCTATTTGCTGGAAGAGACGCATATTACTGGCCAATACCTCACGGGAATTGGGGAAATATACATGATCACCAACATGTGCTGACATGGCATCCAGGAACTGGTGCAGTACCCTGGATGCTAATGCCTGTGATATCCCCATCATATCACCAGTTGGTCTCTGGAAGGTACCTGTTGCTAGTATTCTTAGGCCAACACATACCTTGGTTTCCACTGGGATGGGTTCCCCTCTGTTGGTTCTGTGTGTGAGGCATGACCTGCACAGCTCAACAATTTGCTGCAGGAGGTCTCTGTCCACTCTATAGCGCTCCACTATCTCCAGCTCATGTAACCCCTGGTAGGTGACACTGGGCCTGTACACTCTTCTCCGTCTCCTCACTGTGGGTTTTCCGGCAGCATTTGCATTGTCACCACCCTCAGCATGTTGCATATGTCACCTTATAATAGCAATGGCAGCCCCTAGCATTTTTTGTCTGAGTGAAGCTTTTTCAATTTTCACTTCTAGTAGCTTACTCCAGTGTTGCAGTGTCTCTTGAGAGAAACAAAGTGCTGGCCTGGGCTGGTGTTCTGCCTGTGTAATTGCCTGATTCTGATTGTTTTCACCTGCTAGCTCTACTAGTATTCCCTGGTAGCTTCCTACTATTTGTTGTGCTTCCTTTTTCCTTTCTGTTTCCTCAGGGGGGAGCGACGCGCATACAAGCGAAAAAACACACTCACAGCAGCTCGCACGCATGCACACATGCTTACATGGACTAAAGCTTGCTTATTTGGGTTAAAACGCACGCACACCAGCGCAAATGCACTTTCAGGTTTTTAAACAGCCTTATACATGCTTACTCCGGCTTAAATGCGTGCACTCACACTTTCACGCACACACTCTGTCTTACTCGGGTTTACAGGCTCGCACACGAACGCATACCCGCTCAGCAAGAAACTTTGGTGTTATCCACAGTATACACCTTCCATTTCTTGGCTTTCCCTGGCCTACCTGTTGACACACCTCTTTCCATGATGTCTAGCTGACAGCTGACACATGCCACTCTGCTCCTATGAGCTTCACTACTTTCATACATACCCCCCTTGTGATGTCACCTATCTCCTACTCTGTTACTCCCCATATCCTACTCCTACACTCCACTGACTGTGCTCATTTGCTATGTAAAAGTGCGATTCACTATCCTAACACTCATTTACATAGGATTGCCTACTAATGCTTGGTTACATGTCTTAGACCGGGCTTCTTCCCTTAGCAACCCCTACTCAGTGGCCATGTTGTCTTCAGCCTGCTATTCCCTTACATTGTAATTTAACAGTTTTCATAGATTCCACGTTTGTGGCTTTTATTTTCTTATTTTATGATTTTTTTAGCGCACCCCATTTGTGCGGCGCTGCTCTACGCTTAAACATCGGAAATTGCTGAAAAAAAAAGTATTTTTATTTTAATTTTCCATCTGGGAACATTTCCAATGGACATATATTTGGCCATTGGCATGCTTCCTCAACCATATGCAACATTTATTTGGAGCTGACAAGGCTCAATTGTGCTATTTGCAGAACGGTACTCAGTTGACAACTGAGTACATTTCTGCAGCTAACACGGCTCCTACTCGGACAGGTTTGTGCTTCCTGGATCACAAATTTACCTCATTTGCATGCCTTTCAGCTGCAAGTGAGGTAATTTGCATATCCCAGCCCTGCCCGTGTAGGAGCACTTTTAGGAGCTCTCTTACACGCCCCTACAAGCTGTTCCTGGATCGCTCATCGGACATGATGGCTGCATGGAGTCTTACTCTACTTGTACACTCCGTGCAAGCCATCGTGAGTCCGACAGATACTTATATCAGTCGAAAGTCACTCTTTTGTCATTCTGCTGCTTGTAGTACTCTGCAGGACACCACAAGGAGCTTGGCTGAGTAGTATACAAGTGAAAAAACATGCAAATGTGGGTTTTAAGGAAGGGAGATGAAAAGCTCAGCACTCTCACTGGTGAACAGAGAAACTTCCTCCTATCCAAGTAAGGATATGGGCAACACAGGAAATTATACCACAGTCCTGATTTCAGCAGAACCTGAAAACTGGAATAGACTAGCTTAGAAAAGGCGGGAAACAAGAATTTTTTTGTTTTTTTCTTTTTATGGCAGAAGATAAAATGAACTTTCACAAAAACACTTTAAATGTTTATAACAGGCTAGCGCACTTTAGTGTGTAGCCTACAACAGTTAAACAGCACAAAAAATGACATAAATGACTTTAAGAAGTGCTAACAGCAAAAAAACAGTTTAGTATTCAGCAGAGAGTCTTTTAAAGCTCAGAAATGCTAGAAATCGCTTTTCAGCGAGACTAGCAGTTGCAGGAGAGAATGCAGAGAAAAAATATACTTATATCAGTTGAAAGTCACTCTTTTGTCGCTCTGCTGCTTGTAGTACTCTGCAGAACACCACGAGGAGCTTGGCTGAGTAGTATAAAGGTGAGAAACTGTGCAAATGCTGGTTTTAAGGCAGGGAGATGAAAGAGATAAGAATTGGCCCAAAACAGCCAATAAACTACTAGTTGCTGGGCTGCGACCACTTGTCCAGGGACAGATAGGCTGCTCAAAGCTCCCCAGTCTCACTGGTGAACAGAGAAACGTCCTCCTATCCAAGGATGGATATGGGCAACACAGGAACTTATACCACAGTCCTGATTTCAGCAGAACTTGAAAACTGGACAAGACTAGCTTAGAAAAGGTGGGAAACAAGAATATTTTTTTTTTTTTTTGGC
Organism: Protopterus annectens; assembly: GCF_019279795.1. Taxonomy (NCBI): domain Eukaryota; kingdom Metazoa; phylum Chordata; order Ceratodontiformes; family Protopteridae; genus Protopterus; species Protopterus annectens. The sequence goes on from NC_056743.1 coordinate 566,856,764, forward strand.
AGAAGATGCAATGAACTTTCACAAAAACACATTAAATGCTTATAACAGGCTAGCGCACTTTAGTGTGTAGCCTCCAACAGTTAAACAGCACACAAATGACTTAAATAACTTTAAGAAGTGCTAACAGCAAAAAAAAAAAACAGTTTAGTATGCAGCAGAGAGTTTTTTAAAGCTCAGAAAGGTTAGAAATCGCTTTTCAGCAAGACTAGCAGTCACCGGAAATAATGCAGAGAAAAAATATATCAGTTGAAAGTCACTCTTTTGTCACTCTGCTGCTTGTAGTACTCTGCAGGACACCACAATGAGCTTGGCTGAGTAGTATACAAGCGAAAAACTGTGCAAATGTGGGTTTTAAGGCAGGGAGATGAAAGAGATAGGAATTAGCCCAAAATGGCCAATAAACTACTAATTGCTGGGCTGAGACCACTCCTCCAGGGACAGACAGGCTGCTCAAAGCTCCCCACTCTCACTGGTGAACAGAGAAACTTCCTCCTATCCAAATAAGGATATGGGCAACACAGGAACTTATACCTCATTCCTGAATTCAGCAGAACCTGAAAACTGGGCTAGACTAGCTTAGAAAAGGTGGAAAACAAGAATTTTTTTGTTTTTTTTTTCTTTTTTTTGGCAGAAGATACAATATACTTTCACAAAAACACTTTAAATGCTTACAACAGGCTGACGCACTTTAGTGTGTAGCCTACAACAGTTAAACAGATCAATAAAATGGCTTAAACAACTTTAAGAAGTGCTAACAGCAAAAAAAAGTTTAGTGTGCAGCAGAGAATTTTTTAAAGCTCAGAAATGCTAGAAATCGCTTTTCGGCGAGACTAGCTGTTGCAGGAGAGAATGCAGAGAAAAATATACTTATATCAGTTGAAAGTCACTCTTTTGTCAGTCTGCTGCGTGTAGTACTCTGCAGGACACCACGAGGAGCTTGGCTGAGTAGTATACAATTGAAAAAACACGCAAATGCGAGTTTTAAGGAAGGGAGATGAAAGAGATCAGAATTAGCTCAAACCGGCCAATAAACTACTAGTTGTTGGGCTGAGACCACTCCTCCATGGACAGATAGGCTGCACTAAGCTTCCCACTCTCACTGGTGAACAGAGAAATGTCCTCCTATCCAAGTATGGATATGTGCAACACAGGAACTTATACCACAGTCCTGAATTCAGCATTACCTGAAAAATGGACTAGACTAGCTTAGAAAAGGTGGAAAACAAGAATTTTTTGTGTGTTTTTTTTCTTTTTTTGGCAGAAGATACAATATACTTTCACAAAAACACTTTAAATGCTTACAACAGGCTGGCGCACTTTAGTGTGTAGCCTACAACAGTTAAACAGATCAATAAATTGACTTAAACGACTTTAAGAAGTGCGAACAGCAAAAAAAGTTTAGTATGCAGCAGAGAGTTTCTTAAAGCTCAAAAATGCTAGAAATCACTTTTCAGTAAGACTAGCAGTCGCATTAGAGAATGCAGAGAAAAAATATAATTATATCAGTTGAAGTCACTCTTTAGTCGCTCTGCTGCTTGTAGTACTCTGCAGGACACCATGAGGAGCTTGGCTGAGTAGTATACAAGCGAAAAAAAACGCAACTGTGGGTTTTAAGGCAGGGAGATGAAAGAGATAGGAATTCGCCCAAATAGGCCAATAAACTACTAGTTGCTGGGCTGAGACCACTCCTCCAGGGACAGATAGGCTGCTCAAAGCCCCCACTCTCACTGGTGAACAGAGAAACATTGTCATAGCCAAGTAAGGATATGGGCAACGCAGGAACTTATACCACAGTCTTGAATTCAGCAGAACCTGAAAATTGGACTAGACTAGCTAAGAAAAGGCAGAAAATTAATATTTTATTTGTTTTTTTTTTTTTTGGCAGAAGAGGCAATGAACTTTCACAAAAATACTTTAAATGCTTATAACAGGCTAGCGCACTTTAGTGTGTAGCCTACAACAGTTAAACAGCACAAAGAAATTACTTAAATGACTTTAAGAAGTGCTAACAGCAAAAAAACTGTTTAGTATGCAACAGAGAGATTTTTAAAGCTCAGAAATGCTACAAATCACTTTTCGGTGAGACTAGCAGTCGCAGGAGAGAATGCAGAGAAAAATATACTTTTATCAGTTGAAAGTCACTCTTTTGTCGCTCTGCTGCTTGTAGTACTCTGCAAGACACCACAATGAGCTTGGCTGAGTAGTATACAAGTGAAAAAATGTGCAAATGCGGGTTTTAAGGAAGGGAGACGAAAGAGATCGGAATTAGCCCAAAGCGGCCAATAAACTACTAGTTGCTGGGCTGAGACCACTTTTCCAGGGCCAGATAGGCTGCTCAAAACTCTCCACTCTCACTGGTAAACAGAGAAACTTCCTCCTATCCAAGTCAGGATATGGGCAACACAGGAACTTATACCACAGTCCTGAATTCAGCAGAACCTAAAAACTGGACTAGTCTAGCTTAGAAAAGGCGGTAAGCAAGAATATTTTTTTTTTCTTTTGTTGTCAGAAGATACAATGAACTTTCACAAAAATGCTTTAAATGCTTACAACAGGCTAGCACACTTTAGTGTGTAGCCTACAACAGTTAAACAGCACAAAAAATAACTTTAAGAAGTGCTAACAGCAAAAAAACTGTTTAGTATGCAGCAGAGAGTTTCTTAAAGCTCAGAAATGCTAGAAATCGCTTTTCATTGAGACTAGCAGTCACAGGAGAGAATGCAGAGAAAAAATATACTTATATCAGTTAAAAGTCACTCTTTTGTTGCTCTGCTGCTTGTAGTACTCTGCAGGAAACCACGAGGAGCTTGGCTAAGTAGTATACAAGCGAAAAACCACGCAAATGCGGGTTTTAAGGCAATGAGATGAAAGAGATAGGAATTAGCCAAAAATGGCCAATAAACTATTAGTTGCTGGGCTGAGACCACTCCTCCAGGGACAGATAGGCTGCTCAAAGCTCCCTACTCTCACTGGTGAACAGAGAAACTTCCTCCTATCCAAGTAAGGATATGGGCAACACAGGACCTTATACCACAGGCATGAATTTAGCAGAACTTGAAAACTGGACTAGACTAGCTTAGAAAAGGTGGAAAACAACAATTTTTTTTGTATTTTTTTCTTTTTTTGGCAGAAGATACAATGAACATTCACAAAAAAACACTTTAAATGCTTATAACAGGCTAGCAGACTTTAGTGTGTAGCCTACAAAAGTTAAACAGCACAAAAAATGACTTAAACAACTTTAAGAAGTTCTAACAGCAAAAAAAGTTTAGTATGTAGCAGAGAGTTTCTTAAAGCTCAGAAATGCTAGAAATCGCTTTTTGACGAGACTAGCAGTCGCAGGAGAGAATGCAGAGAAAAATATAATTATATCAGTTGAAAGTTACTCTTTAGTCGCTCTGCTGTTTGTAGTACTCTGCAGGACACCATGAGGAGCTTGGCTGAGTAGTATACAAGTGAAAAACCATGCAAATGTGGGTTTTAAGGCATTGAGATGAAAGAGATAGGAATTAGCCCAAAACGGCCAATAAACTACTAGTTGCTGGGCTGAGACCACTCCTCCAGGGACGGATAGGCTGCTCAAAGCTCCCTACTCTCACTGGTGACTAGAGAAACTTCCTCCTATCCAAGTAAGGATATGGGCAACACAGGAACTTATACCACAGTCCTGAATTAATCAGAACTTGAAAACTGGACTAGACTAGCTTAGAAAAGGCAGGAAACAAGAATTTTTTTGTTTTTTTCTTTTTTTTGGCAGAAGATACAATGAACTTTCACAAAAACACTTTAAATGCTTATAACAGGCTAGCGCACTTTATTGTGTAGCCTACAACAGTTAAACAGATCAACAAAAAAGACTTAAATGACTTTAAGAAGTGCTAACAGCAAAAAAAAGTTTAGTATACAGCAGAGAGTTTTTTAAAGCTAAGAAATGCTTGAAGTCGCTTTTCATTGAGACTAGTAGTCTCAGCAGAGAATGCAGAGATGTGATCCTCCTTAGCCTGCAGTTTTTTTTTAATTTAAAAATAAAAATTTTCATTTTGATTTATTGAAATGGAGTCTTGAAGTCATTCAAAATTTGTCAATTAATATATCTAATTCTTCAAATGTCTCTTTTGTATTAGGTAATGTTAGTAATATGTCATCAGCAAATAGCATTACTTTAGAATTGTATTGTTCATAAACATCTATTCCTTTGATTTTTATATTGTTATGAAATGAATCTGCCAATATTTCAATAGTCAGAGCAAATAAAATCGGTGATATCCTTGTTTAGTACCTTTTGTTATATGTATAGATTCTGAGGTAAAAGGACCTAACTTGACATACGCTAACTTATTTATGTATGTATATATATATATATATATATATATATATATATATATATATATGTGTGTGTGTGTGTGTGTGTGTGTGTGTATATATTCTTTAGGAGATGAACAAAGGATGCAGGAAATTCAATAGCATTAGGATTTTGAATAAATAGTCATAATTTAGGGAGGCTTTCTCTATATCTAAGCCAATTATTAGTGTTTCTTTATTTTCTTGATTAACATAATCTATAAGAGAAATTATCCTTTTAATGTTGTCATGTGTGAGTCTATGACATAGATATCCAATATGAACATTATTTATTGTTTTGGATAGTGGTATTTTCATTCTGTTAGCTAATATTGTCATAAATATCTTACAGTCATTATTTAATAATGATATAGGTCTATATGAGGTACAGAGGTTTGGGGATTTGTTTTCCTTTAGGATTTGTGAGATTAAGGAATATCTCCAAGAGGGTGGAATTAAAGCTTGTGACTGAATTTCTAATAAAGTTTTATGGAAGAGGGCTAGTATCTTTGAAGGAAAAGGTTTATATATTTCCATAATTATGTCATCTATAGCTGGAGCTTTATTATTTTTGACCTCTTTTATTGTATCTATAATTTCTTTGTAGAATATGTGTGCTTGCATATTTAGTTTTAATTTTTCTGTTTTTTTTTTTATATTAAAACATGTTTCTTTTTGAAAATGTTCCATATAGGGATTTCTATAGACATCAAGAATGTCACCTATATCCAAGACATTTTTCCCTTTCTTTTCATGGAAGATGCTTTTAATGTTATTAGCTTTTGATTGTATTTTGATTCTTGTGGATAAATTATGTAGATATTTGGGAGAAGTGGCCAAGGTATTCATTTTTAGATTTTCTAAAGCTAAACTAGTTTTATGTGTTAGAATTTTGTTGTATTTATTGTTTAATACCTCTACTTTCTTTTTCATCTCCAAATTATTTTGATTTTTTTTCAGATTTTACTGACAAACATTTGGATTGTAGAGCTAATATTTCAGAATCCCATTCTCTGATTTTTTTATACCAATTTAGGGTTTTACCAAATATGTAAGCTTTTAATGAGTCCCTGATCATTATTTTATTTACCATTGTGGCGTAATTAATATCTAAGAAGAACTGTAATTCATATAATAATCAGGGTTTGAACTCTTTAATTTTAGTTATATATGCTGGAATTCTGGAGTTAAAGATTAATGGTTTGCACCCATTTTGAACTTTTACTATCAATGAATTGTGGAATGAAAGTGGGCAGGGAGTGATTGAGAAATTAATGATTTTAGAGTGTAAGTCATGGGCAGCAAATATTTTATCTATTCTAGCTTGGGTACCAAATCCGTGATCTTGACGAGAAAACAACAGATTTATCTTCTTTAAATTTGAAAGTATCTGCAAGATGAAATGATTCTACCCACTTGTTTAAAGCTTTTGATACAGCAGATGTATGCAGTGGTCTTTTATTTATAGTTTCAGAAATATCAAATATACAATTAAAATCTCCTCCTAATATTAAGTTACCTTTATAATTATTGGAAATGAAATCCAAGTGTTTTTTAACAGTTCCTGTTCCAATGCCTGGGAACCAGAATAGATTGGCTATGATCCATATTTGCTTATTATATTTAACTATTACTAATGCCATAAGGCCTTCTTTATATTCATACTTATAAATGATTTCTGGGTTAATCACATTTGTTTTCCATAAAACTGTTACTCCTTTTGTATTTGTCTTACACGTGGATTGTGCCAATATCATATATTCCTTAGCATTCCATTAATAATTGTCATTTGTTTTGAAATGAGTTTCTTGAAGGAAGACTATTTGTGCTTTGTTCAGTTTTAAATATTTCAGTAGATTTGATCTCTTGCTAGGATTGTTTAAACCATTGGTATTTAAAGATAATGAAGTTAAATCCATCTTAGATTATTTAGACTATATATTTTTTGTTTTATTGTGACTATCAAACATTTTCCTATGATAATTATAAAGTATATGTTTGAGGTTTTAAAGGAAATTATCAATTTTATACTTTGAGTGTTTACCAATAAAATAATGTTTTGGTCAGGCATACTAAAATGTTTTTGTGAAATAACAAATTTAAATTAATAAATGTTAACAAAATTAAGATCTGCACTAGCCATGGAATGAAAATCCTTCCTAAATTGATGGATAAACCTAAGTCCATCAGATTATCACTCATACCTTGACAATCCAGAACATCTAAGCTCCATAAATTGAATTATCATATGGAGAATATTTGTAATAGGAATAAGCAGTATGTATATTATTTTGAACAGATATAGTACTATTGTAGATTAGACAGAATTCTAATACAATATAAATGTATACCTATTGTATAAGCAATTAATATTTACATGAAAGTTAAATGACAAGCAATTCAATCATAGCAAAGTAGGATGCATCATATATAAAACCTCAGTAAAAGATTATACCACACAGTTATTTAACATATTCACCCTTATTGATGAAGTCTTTCAAAATGTATTACTTAATATAAATAGATGGTAATAATAGTTATACCTAATGCTTATAATACAATGTATTCTACTGGATATATCAGAAGTTATATTTCATTGTTTGCCAGCATTTGTTTGTTGCTAACTTACTTAAAGCATCAAGTTTGTTTTATGTGAACATAGTGCATTTTAATTATCAGTGCATCTCTCCCCCCATTTCCTACTTATAAGGATTTTCATATCTGTCATTTCTTATTATAAAATGAGTGAAATTATAGGTTAAAAACAACAAATTCACTTACTGTGATTAATGATTACAGGTTCCCTTTCCATATTCATAAATTGCCATTTTATGACATATACTGACATTTTTTAGATTTAAATGGCAACATTCTATTTTGTATACTCAGCAAAGGATAAACTGAGTGATTATTGTCAATTTAATACTATTTGTTCAGAATGTGATTGCTACATTCTATGACATTCCTAGCTCAGGCTTCTATAGTTCCCCTTGAACAACTGTCAGTTTGCTGTCATGTATAAAACATGAATTACCTTGGTAACAGCTTTAGTATTATGTATAGTCAAGATGGGTTACAAGACCACAATTCAAGTTAAAACAATTATATGACTTGTTATGCACATTTACTTATATGAGAAAATCAGCATGCTTCCCAGTGATGTTCAATATAGTGTATGCCATTTATGACAAGTTAAAACAATAGTGTTAGTATACACAAGCCCATGTTATTAAACTGAGTATCTATTGTCAATTTAATAATATTTGTTCAGAATATGATTGTTACATTCTGTGACATTTCAAGTTCAGGCTTCTATTTTTTCTCTTTAAAAACATTAGTTACCTTTGTAACTTCTTAAGTATGGCCAAGATGGGTTACAAAAACTACAATTCAAGTTTAAGCAATTACATGACTTGTTATGCACATTTACTTATATAAGAAAATCATCATGCTTCCCCTTGATGTTCAGTGTAGTGTATGTCATTTATGACAGGGTCCCAATCTACATAAGACAGAGCCCCTCACTATCACTCTTCAAGAGGAACCTTGATGAGTGGATGGGTAACAGAAAGTTCACACCAGGGATCACACCAACAACAGTACTAGATAGGGGCCAAGGGTACTAGCTGCTAGTACAAGGGTCTAGGGAACTACTTAAAGGGCGGTGAATACCACACAACATGGCTGGGCTAATATATGCCTTCGGGCAGATAGCCCAGTACCAACCTATGAATCTATGACAAATTAGGACATTAGTGTTAATATACACAAGCCCATGTTATTAAAACCTGTCTTTAATATCTAAATTCAGCAGACTGCTTCATCTTATATGATGATTGTATATTTTATGTCTAGATTTACTAAAATCATACATTACATAACTATTGTGTGTGTGTTTTTTTTTTTTGTTTTGGCTGTTGCTTAGTTATTTGAGAGACCACAAGCTGTAATGCTTATTCTTCTTACTAGCTCCTTCTGTGCATGTTTATACAGTCCATAGACTTTACATTATGAGACCCTTCTAGTTTCTTATTTGTTTTAAGCATATTTCCATCCTTACATTCACACATATCAGTACTTCAAGCATGGGCAAAAATGCCCATCAAGTTTTGCTAGAATACAATTCACTAGTTCATGTGGTGTGTTTCCAGGCTGTTCTTAAAATATCCAAACCAATATTTGTCCTGTTCCATGTTACTAGCCTGTTCCATGCAGTGGCCACTCTGCCAGTGAATCACTCATCACACCTGCCAGTCCCACAGATATTTCCACAAAGGAAATATGATGACTGTCCAGCACTTGCCAGCAACCCCAAACACCCCTAGAATCAGCTATCCCCATATGCCCAACACATCCAGGCAAGCTCACCTCCCAAACCACTGCAAAGGGTACTGCATAAGACCAGGTGCTCTTAGTCTTTTAGAATAACTCAGACTTCCACTCTTATGTAAGTCCTTAATGTGTTTACACCAAAATAAATTTAAATTGCGCTTTTTTTTTTTTATCAAGAATCAACTTAATGAAATAAACAAAGTGTTGGGAAACCATCAATATGTGTACATGTGGTTTAAAACAATCCTTTTATTTTAAATATATATATATATATATATATATATATATATATATATATATATTTTTTTTTTTTTTTAACCAAAAACCTCATTGCCGAGAATAATCTCAGAGGTTCCTCAGAGCCATTAAGCATTATCGTCACTCTGTCTGTGTTACCATAGCAACCTGGGAGCATCCATTTCTGTTAGTGTGTCTGTGTTCTGCATACCAGAGCCTCACAATGCACCTGAAGCAAAGCTTCACTACACTGCAACTTCAAGCCTAAATTCCCACCCTTTCAGTGAGGCAGTAGCCAGGAAAAGAACGGAGAGCAAACAAATCGAAAAAAAAAAAAAACTCCCAACAAGCTGCCACAGCAAGCAACACATTTTTCCAGCCTTCCTACCTTTCACTTGGCAGATGTATAAACAAACTATTCTCTGCCAAAATATCCCAAATCCCAGTTTTATCCACCCCCTTCCCTTGGATCCAGGCTAAAACACCAAATGTTTCTTCCTAATACACAAGCATCAGTAAAACTTGATCACAAGCCACAACCACAGCTTCCCTGAGATGAAAACGGCAACATACAAAAGCTACCAGACACAGCTGCATCCAAGCACACCATGTCAGGCTTAATCAAACAGCACTTATAGCTATGATACTGGCCATCATTGATTTTACCTATATCTAGACAGAATAATGATGACATTTGTACTAAGAGCTTGCTACTACTACTTAACCAGGATATACATGACATTTCTAAATCATAGTTTAACTGGAGAAGGCATTAGTCTCCATGACAGCATTTTTTTTTTTCAAAACACTCTACTGTTACTGCTATTATATATGATGCTAATTTGTCATATTTGAGTCTGAACTCTGATAAATGGTACCTTGTTGAATTAGTTAATTACTTAAATTATTATAAGTAAAATCAATGAAAAATGAACAAGATAAGTATTCATTGAGTTCAAGTAGGGGAATAGAAATGTCTATGTTTGTATTATATGTTGCTTTGTTTGGCTTATGTTGTTGTGTCTTTCGGCTTTTCCCGGTTAGGGGTCGCCACAGTGGAACTCCGGTCCGCTAATGATTGGCAGTAGATTATTACGTGCTGAGTTGCCAGCTCTGACGCACAACCTTCAACGAAGGTATGCCCATTCACACATGTCTCCACACAGAAGATGCTCTAGCTGAGAATCGAACAGGACAACGTCTTACTGTGAGGCGACAACGCTACCGCAGCACCACCACCGCAGTGCTTTGTTTGGCTTATATATAATGTAAATAGTAACCCATCTTGACATACCTTTGTTTGTGAAGAATTATTGGACTCTTTGAACATTCTGAATAAATCATTACTGTTTCTCTGTTGTTTAAGGAGACCCTCCTTTTTTAAACAGAAACAGATGACAAGTGATGTACCATGTCAGTTGATTTGAGAGATGTAGTTGTAGGAGTTATCTTTTTGGGACAGCTATGTTGGAATAAGTTTTTTGTTTCTTCTTTCTAGCATCAATCCAAGGATCTGTTTCTTTTATTCTTTTAAGAGTAGGGGCCATGCATTCCATTTCTTCTGGGATAGACACTATGTTGTTGTTTTTGACAAATTTAGTAGCTTCTTCTAAGTCATTAAAGGTTCTCATCTCATTGGCAAAAAGTATTTTTATCTTGGCTGGAAAGCCCAGCTGTGCTTTAATGTTGTTTTGTTTTAACAGTTTTATTAATGGCCAGACGGTTTTCCTTTGTTCTAGTATTCTGGAAGAAATAATCAGAAAGAATAATCATTGTCAAACCTTAACAAGCTTTGATTGTATTTTAAGGGTGATTTTCTCCAAGCAGATTTTAATATTAGTTCCTTGTCCAGAAATGAAAGAACTTTTATAACTATGGATCTAGGTGGAGTATTTGTTGAGTTAGAAGCAAGTTTCCTCAGTGTTCTATGCACCCTTTCAATTCCAAATGAAAGTCCCTCTTTCAAGTCTAAAAATTCAATAATCCAGGTTGTTAAGAATGAAATAATGTATTCTCCTTCAGTGTTTTCAGGCAGACCAAAGATCCTTATGTTGTTTCTCCTTTCCCCTGTTTTCTAAATCATTTATTTTATTAAGCAGCCATGTATTCTGTTTAAGTAGAAATTCTTTTTGGGATTCTTCCTCTGAGTCTCCCTTCAATGTCATTTAGAGAAGTCTCTATATTTGTTATTTTTGTATGGTGTTGGTGTAATAGTTCCTTAAGAGTATCAGTCTGTTTTTGAGAATTTAAATTGATGGTTTCTAAGTCATTTTTAAAGCCACCCATCTTCAAAAATAGTTCCTGTAAGGTAGATGTCATCAATCACAGTTCTTTTTTCAAAGCAGCATCTGGATGACAATTCCTTGAGTTGTTCATATTCAGTGACTCAATATATCTCCAAGTTACTTGACAGGAAAATTTTTGTATAACTCCACCAAAATTGATATTTATGTAGTTTAGTAGTTTATCTATAGATTTATGATGTTTTAAACTTGAAAATAATAAAATTGTTCTATATTATTATACTAGTTTATGGAGCTCTCAAAATTCACTGCTCTCAGCTGGCCATCTAGGCTCTGCCCTCATCAAGTCATCTTGAATCTCTGTTAGGAACATTGCTCTCATTAAGTAAATTATTAAATAAGCAGATCTTCTTGCTGAGTTGAATGCCTTAGTGTCTTCCATTCTTGACTTTTGCTATCCTTTGTATCTATGCTTCCAGAATAGGAACTAGGTTATGTGCAGATAGTGAAATCTCCGCACCATGCTTTCATCCTTGACTTCTTCATTGCCATCATAGTACACCAGTCCTGTGTAGACTGTACTGCCTACAAATTTTTTTTAAGATTATGGTCCTGGTTTATCTGGCCTTACTTGATATTAGTCCCCTCTGTGTCTGGGAGCAACTGGTCTACTGTCACCCATCCTATGCCCCCCTCATCTGTAATAATGAGGTAAATATTCTCTTGTTTACCAAGAGATGTACCTCTAAAATTAATGGCCAGGATAACAGAGGAGTTATTTCACAGCCTGGGGTTGTATAGCATTTAAAAATCATCTTTTTAAACATTCTGCAATGTTTAGCTTTGTCCTCCTGCTGAATTCTTTACGCACCATTTTGCCTCATAATATTATTATCATTTTATGCTTTTGTTGGTTTTAATTGGCCTATCACTTGTTTTAATTATACATCAGTTCTGTTGTTTTTATTTTATTTTTGTATGGCACTTATATATAAGGCTTTTTAATAAACTTAGATTTGCTTGGAACATGGGCCATCCTACTTTTCACAGTGGCACATTCCTCAATGTACTCCCCATCAAATTAACCACTTCATGCCCAATTTTGTCTGGCATCATCCAAAGGCAACATCATGCAATAATCTGCACAAAGCTTAGACATTTATTATTTTCTCACTGTGTATCAATGTGTCCTCTACACTTGCCAAACAAAAACCTCAGGCCATCTGGTTCATGGTTTTGACTTCTCCCCTCTATACCATTGTGCTAACAGGAGTATCTCATAAGTTAAAACAGTTGAGCTATAGCATACAAACACAATTCATTTTTATAGGTAGACATGTAATGCTCTTTTTTCGTGTCCTAAGTAAGACTCTAAAGTTAGTCTACTTTTCGTATCATTAGTTAATTTCTTTGATCTGTTTTGATTATATACTGGTCACTATCCCAAGATATTTTAAGCTGGTATGGATCTTGTCCAAAATTCTAGCATGAACAAGTAGGGTAGTTAGATTATTTTTTCTTCTATTAGTAGAGGTGGTCTGTTATTGTTTTATATTTTCCTTTTCCTAGGATCAGCAAACCCAACAACAGAGAAAGTACTCTTGATTGGATTCTTATCAATAGTCATCCCCATTTGTATAAATCTGGAACCCCCCCCCCCCCGATGACCTAAGTGATCACTCTCTAACTTACATTATTAAACATAAGGGTGAGAACTCCCATCAGACAATCTATATCAATCCTGTAAATTTCCAAAATGAACTTAACTCAGTCAACTGGTCAATCCTAAAACATATAACACTGGAAGAGGCAATGGCATATTTTAATATTAAATTCCTAAACATCCTTGACTCCCATGCGCCATTACGTTATATTAAAACTAAAACAAATACAGTGCCATGGCTCACAAAGGAAACCAAACTAAAAATCAAACTTAGAAATAAGGCCTGGGCCATCTGATGAGCAACTAAAGCCCCTTTCACCCAACTAAAATACATTCAGTTTAAAAATTATACAAAAAATCCTTTCAGCAAGACAAAAAAGCTACTACCAACATCTGCTGCAAAAACACTAAAACAATCCCAAAAAGTTCTGGGCAGATATAAACCAGCTTCTTCATCCAAGAAAATGTACCACAACAACTCCAAAAATACTACACCCAAAAACCCTCTGAGACCATCGCTAGTCCCTTTAATAATTTCTTCACTGAAACAATCCAGTTTCTCGCTAACCAACTCACTCCCATACACTCTAACTCCACCACTAATACAGCCATTAATAACTCCACCACTAACACACCCACTATTCATCCCCCCTTTAACTTCCAACCTGTCTCTACCACTCTAATCCAATCACTAATCAAAAAATTGAAGCCCACCACCCTATCTGCTGACCATCTCCCAGCAGTGTTATTAAACATTGCTGCTGATGCCATAGCATTTCCCATATCTATCCTGATCAATAGGTCCCTAACAGTCAGTTATATCCCCCCATCTGGAAAATATCCCATGTTATTGCATTCCACAAAGGTGGAAGTTCTACAGAATTATCCAGTTATAGACCCATTGCCATTCTTTCACCACTGGCCAAAATAATGGAAAAGTGTGTCCACAAACAAATTATGTACCATCTCATTCAGAACCAGATACTGGCTGTCTCTCAGCATGGCTTTAGGCCACATCATAGCAATACCTCTGGTCTCCTTTCCTTCACCAATGCCATATATATAAACAGAAATAATAATTTGCTATCATCAGCCCTCTTCCTAGACCTCTCAAAGGTCTTTGATATGGTCAACCACCAATTACTCATCCACTCTCTGAAATCTATTTCCCTAGACAACCATACTATACTGTGGCTCCAATCCTATCTGAGTGATAGATAACAAGCAGTACTATGGCAGGGCAAACTATCCACTCTGTTAACTCTCACCCTTGGAGTTTCTCAGGGCTTTATTTTAGGTCCTCTACTCTTTTCGACCTTTATCAATAACCTGCACACTGCCATCCCAGATGCAACCTCCATCCAATACACAGATGACTCCACTCTGATCTGCTTAGCCTTCTCCCCAACAGCCCTGCAAACCTTAACCCAGAATACATTTAACACAGCTGAAAATGATCTCTCTAATCACCGTCTTCTGTTGAATCTCAATAAGACCAAACTGTTACTCGTTATCCCCACGTGTAGGTCCACCCCAATTTCCTTTACTATAACATCAAACAATGGTACCTCTATTTCGCCAGATAGCCACACTAAGCTCTTAGGGGTAATAGTTGATAATAATCTCAAATTCAACCTGCACATCAACAAGACTATCAAAATCGTTAATAAGAAGCTCGGCTCGTTATATAGAAATAAACCTTTTCTAACCCCAGTAGCTAGGATCGCAATCGCCCACTGTCATCTTCTCTCTACCCTTCTATATGCTTCCCCTATACTCTGTAACCTAAACAAATCAGAGCTTACCAAACTGTCTCACTGTTACCACCATATTGTCAGATTCTCCACTGGATCAACATATAGGACTCATCACTGCCATAACCTCAATCTCCTAGGTTGGCTAGAACTGCCAAGCTTACTTCAGTTCAATTAGCTAATAATAGCACATATTCTCAACCAACCTGAAAACATCCCCGCACTTAAAATCATCATAAAACCATACAGTAACTCCATACCATTACACTCATCCAACAAGCTGTTAGTCCAAACACTGAAAGCTTATAACTCAGCTGGAGTCTCCCTGTTTGCCATCTCTGTTGGCAAAGCTTGGAACTTACTTCTAGCGGACATTACCCCAGAACCCTCTCTAAGCTTCTTTAAAAAAGGCCTCAAACAGTATTATAAAAGGCACTGTCTCTGTCCATGTACCAACCCCAATTAATCTCCATAACAACTCCCTAACTTAACAGTACTGTATAAGCTTCTTGCTCACAAATGCTTGCAGTGTTTTTCTTGTTTAGTACATTACTTTGTAAATAATTGTTGCTGTAATCCTCCTGTTTAATATTTTTATATTCTACCTCACACTGTTAAAATTGTGGATCCCTCTAGTGAGACACACCTTACTTACTTGTAATATTTGCTTGGCATGTATGTATGTTTTAATCTGCACAATTGGAGCTTTTCTCCCCTGTTAAAATTGTGCATTCCTCTTGAATGCTAAACCTTTCTGACTTTGTAATACCCTTAGCATGCATGTATGTTTTTGTTTGTATGTTTGGAGCTTTTCTCCTCAGGCCTCCACTGAAAATGGGCATGTGTCCAGTCGGACTATCCCGGTCAACAAATGTAAAATAAATAAATAAATAAATGTTCCTCTGCTTTCTTCTGTGTAGTAAAAGTAGAGTATATATCTCACGAGCTACATTTCTTAATATTAAACTTGTGTTTTTATGTTTATGCAAGTTTCCCCTTTGTATAGCCACCTATCTTACACATCAGTGCATAAGCAGACATTCATGTAGCAGTTTATTAATGCAATTAAAGTACAGTAGTTTCAATATGATGTCCTGAAATGTTAAGAGCAACTCGATAGAAGAAACAAATTAAAATGACAATCCTACTTTAAAACCAAGAGACTTTTTCACAGCAACCATGCATTTCATAGAGAGTTAGTCAGAAGAGGATGCTGTTTTTAAAAATGTTCAAATTTAAGTTTTCTTCCTAAAAATATATATTTGCCATGTATGTACAAGTACCTATATCTGCTTAGTAAAGACAAGCAAGCTTATTTGCAAATTCTAAAATGCAACCCAGCTGCTGAAAAGTGGTTCACTAACCAGAACTCACCCAGTCAGACTCCTAACACAGCCAAAATACCATCAATTTAAGAATTTATGCTTTGCACATATCAATGTGAAAACATTAAGAAACACAATTCTAAAATTTGGTTACAGAGCTGCTTTACCTTTCTTGTGATTATCCAAATATAGAACTCATAAACTAAAGGATTTGTAGCAATGGACACTAACCAGAGTATCTTCATGTTAAATATATAAAGTGTAGCCACTGCATATTAGAAGGAGATGAGGCAAAGGGTAAACTACTCATCTAGGCAGAATAATATAGGCATTATTTCTCATAAATGTGAATGATATAGGTTTTACAGTGCTGGATATTCAGTATTACACAACGCAAAGTACGTTCACAGTAATCTTTGTAGTATTTATGACTTGTGTGGCAGCCTTTAAATGGCTATAGTACACACTGATATTTTGTCCTTTTTTTCACAAAATAATTACATTGAGTGTTTAAAAGCATACAACTATAACAATATAGACCAAACCTAAATTCAGCTATATTTTAGTGAGGTTATCACTCACTGTAGGAGGCTTCATGTATCCCTTAATGTCAGATCTACCAGACGTGCTTTCATCTCCTTCAGGCTCTACTTACTTACCCACATCTTTAGTTGGTGAGGACACCAAGGACTCTGCTGCAGCATCATATTGCTGTCAGGGAGTATTTTCATTTTATGCCCCACTTCCCTCTCACTGTGTGCACTCATTGATGTCCTAGTGTAAATGTAGAATGAGGACATGCATGCACATTGCCCTGCATCCATAGTGACTCAGCCAATGTCACTCATATATCACATAACGATCAACCATGATGTGCATCCAAGAAAATGCTGTCATCCCCTGGACAGGCACACCCATCCTTCCCTATCTGTGCTGCCAGCAACAAAGCCACTAAATTGAATCCGGGCCAGTAGGGCAACAGTCTGTGCTTTATCCTTCTATACCACAACTCTGGCATTACACATCAATTGTATATTACAAAAATAAGCATCTTTTTTATTATTATTTTTCATTCACATCATAAATAAACTGGCATTAAACAACAACAATTGGCTTCAGCTTCAGTTCTTTGCTCTGTTGATGAGTGTTGCAGAAAAACAGCCTCTACATAAACAGTAATTCTGGATAATCTACAGAAAGTCATACTCTGCCTGAACTGCTGTTTCACACCCATGCAAGTTTCAGGTGCTGGTTTGATAATATACTGACCGGGAATAAATTGATACAGTATCACACTGCAGAAAAACCTGCACTGTATTCTGTTGCTTGTTAATTATGCGGAGTATAGATGGCTCTGAGGACAGACCACATCATATGCACACTGACTATAGATAATTAACTCTGGTAGATAACTGCGTACCTTATCAAGGTCCTAATTTGACAAAGAAAACTTTAATAATTTCTCCTACTGTCATAACAGTCCATCTTCTGACTAACAAACTCAATAACATATGGTCATGTTTCAGGTGAGATTTGCTACAAATGATAAATACCTGCTAAACCTCCAGTAGAAGATTTCCAGCTGGATAAATTGGCTGTACACCTCATGGGCAGTTTTTAGGTACAAACGCATACATATGGAAATAAAGTTAGTCATTATGGAGTTAAAGAGAACTGGCCCAAGACAGACTGACCCCATCTAACTGGACAAGCACTAAACATGGACATAGATCAGAAGACTCTAGTGCATAAAATTATCAGAATTTGAAACAGGAGATTTTAGCAACAACAGGGGCTTCACTGGAAATGCATTCCCGTAATATTACACCAGGCCAATTTGAGGACAGACCTGCACAATCACAATGGCAGCTTTAAAACACATTTTAAACGGAGTTAATAAGCTAATATAAACAATGCAAGCAAAATTCTGGACATTTTGGCTGTAGTGAAATGTATGATGGAGGTCTATGGTAACATAAGAAAAGGGTAGCCCAGAATGATCTGAAGTCTTGTGAGCAGATAGTTGTTATAGCACAGCACGTTATTACATGAAGTTGAAGATTTTTAAATCAGGATTAATATAATAATTCACCTATGCATGCTTGTTTGCATTTAAGCAAAAAAAATGTCATCCTTGGAAGCAGACTGATGTAAATGTTCTAGAAAAGTACATATAACCATTTACTGCATTGACACTCACAACAGTGCTATACCCATTACAAAATGGCAATTCTAGTGACAGTTAGTTTAAAAACTGTGCCTAAGAATGCACAACTGAAGAGTGATAATGCCAAATTGTTAACTGCTAGAAATGTAGAATCTTCATACTATCATTGCAATAGCACACAACTCATGAAATCTACTATTACAGTAGAAGAGTAAGCAGTAATAGAATCACTGAATAAAGAATCATGATTACAATGGTTAGAACACAATATATCTGAAATCATAAAATGAAAACAAAAAATCTGTGTACATGGAGACCAGAGGGAATAACGCAAGTTAAATGCGGGCTCTTTTGAGTAAAGTGCTATACTCATGCTATAGTGCCTAATTTATTTCATGATGTAATCACTGGCCAAGATTTTGCCCATTTCAAAGAACTATGGATGTTATGGTGAAATTATTCAGCCAGATATACTGCTAGAAGTATCTAGCCCTGGTAAAAGGAAGCATTTACAGTAAAAAACATAAAAGAGGTCTGAGTAGGGGTGTTAAATAAATCTAACAATGTATCAACATTCTTCAAAGGTAGTCACCTTAGAAAATGACAGGAGATGTTCACCAAAAGACTCTAGCATGTAAAATAAGAAATGGAGTCAATGTATAGAATAATAGAAAATAATCCCTTGCTAAGAATTCACAGATAGCAATAGAAGATGAAAATGGGACAAATATCTTTAAGAAAATGTGAAAGAAAAAACTGAAAAAAAATTGTAAGTTTCCATGCTATACCAAGGCATAAAGGTAGTCAGAAATAGAAACAAGAATATAAGTGAAAGTCAGGTATAACCATGTTAAAGGAAAAGAAAAGGAAGCTACCAGTACTCCTTTTAGAATGAGATTATTTCACAAGCTGACTTTTTACAGGGGATAAACTAGATGATGGAGAAAATGCACTGATATTTATAAGAAAAATGATCACAACTTTTGCTTCATGTCAGACTGATGACAAGAATACTAAATTGGATAGTTTCCAGGTAAATCATATCAGTTTCAAGAAATGTTAATGGAAAGACAATACAATAAGTTGAGCTACAGTGAACATAAAAATAGTTTGTGGTTGAGCAAAAGAACAGAACAATTCAAATATATATTCAATATTCATAGGTAACTACTAGCCTAACTGCCCTTGTGGACTATTTTAAAACCTAGCCAATTTCTCTTGGTGAGAATCAAACCCTGTACTTCTTGTCTGGGAATTAAACACCTTAATTACTATGCCAACAAATAATTGACTTACTATACAATATAATGAAAGAGAGATTTAGGGAGAGAAGAGATACTTAACCATGTATTAGCTTTGAAACCTTTTAGAACACTTAAAATGAAGTTAGCACAAAAACTCATTTTTTGTGGTCATTTAGGTATGCATAACACAAAAGGTAGAGTGTTGACTATATTTTAGTCACAGTATTGTGAGAGGAATAAACAACTTTGATACAGCCTGCTCAGAGTGTTAAATGGCAGCACCCACTCCAGGATTTAAGAACACTTTCATACCCTTACCTAGTTGGGTGTCTTTACTGAATGCACTCCAAAGGACATTATGAATCCTCTTGTAAAATCAATGAAGGACCACCAATATATCCTAATAATTACTGATTATGCTAAAAAATCAAGGCAGTACTCCTGCAAAGAGATAAAGCCCATAAGAAAAGAACTAGTAATCTTGCTTTTATGATTGACATTCCCCCAAAGAAATACTTTCTCACATTGGCACTCCATTCATATCCAGAATGATGCATGATCTTTATCTATCAGCCTTAAACTGAAGGGTTAGTTGAACGCTTTAACAAAACTTTGAAGTTCATGCTATGAACAGCTACAGAATGAGATGGGAGAAAATGGGAATAACTGCTGTCATCTCGTCTCTTTGCCACAGGATAAGTATTCAAACCCTCAACTGGATCCATGCTGTTTGAATGACAACATGGCCAGAATCCACGCAATCTGCTTAATATGGCAAACAAAATGTTGTAGGAGGAAAACCATACATGTCCCATAGAGCATTTTATAAATTTGCAGTATAGTTTGGGAACTATAATGCCTATAGTAAGAGAACATCTTGAGATATACAGGAAGTACAAACAATGGCATTAAAATGCTTATTGTAGAGGGTTCAAACCATGAGTTAAAGTAGATATTATTAATACACACTGCTACAATCATGTTCCTGGCAAAGTAACAGTGATCTTTTGAAATTACAGAGAAAGTAAGTGAAGTGAATTATAAAGTGAGTCTACAGGGAAAAAGGAAGGCAGAACAATTATACCACATAAATGAAATAAAACATTGAGGGGGAACTAGAGTATCTGTAGTAAGGATGCTTGCATTTTCTGGCTCTGTAGCATAGAGGGATGGTGTCCTATGTTTTACCCCAATGACCAGAGCTTAAGTAGTGATCATGACAATGGAGGAGTTGTAGGGGGAGGGGTGAGTGAAGGAATTGTGCCTCTTCTCCTCCTTCAGACTTAACAGGAAACTAAACCTTATGCCGTATTCAGAACAAAAATGAATAGCTGCAGATGTTTCTAAGCAGTTTGGAGCAGACACAGATAAATCTGGGGTATGCAGATGTGCAGTTATTATATTAGATGGGAAGGAACATCCCATTTGTTGTGTTATCGTAATTTCTTGCCAAGATGAATACCAATATATAGACTGTACATTATATAGCATATAATGTAGGTTAAAAACTAAAAAGACAGCTGGGAGCACAAGTCCCAGGATAAAAAAAAGAGTCATATCCTGTATGTGCACTGATGCCAGGACCAAAAAAATGACAGTGTAGAATCCTAAAGCCATGGAACCATTCCTACATTTAGGTTAGGCTAGCCTCAGGGGGAGGATGCACCCCCCCCCTCCACCCACACTGTAGAAGGAAGTAGTAGTCTCAAAACTTACAAAAACTGGCAAGTGAAAAAAGAGACATAAAGATGACAGAGTTGACTATTGAGGATAAAGATGAAATTATGCATTGCTACTATTATGCAAGAAGCCCAGAATTTCCATATAGAAGATATTCAAAAAGATTAAAAGGGAAATTAGAGGAAAGAAAAATACTTGCACAAGAAAGCTGTCAAATCTTCATATCTAAATTTGCATTCATTAATACAACAGCCTCAAGAAAAACATTATATAGACTGTGAAACCTTGGGACATTTTGAAAAAGAAGTGACTGAGGAAGTATGAAAATATAAAGAACAAAATCTAGAGATTTTTGAAAGGTATTAAAAGGAAAATGAACTTGGGAAAGAAAGTGATTTGATATGGTGCAATATTTATACAAGAGAGAAAGTTAAACAAATCAATAAAAAGCACTTATAAATATACTTGAAGAGAAATACAGGTAAAGGCACACATATATGAAAAATTTTACAATACATAAAATAAGAAAACAAAGGGGGGACTAGACAAGAGGACTGGTAATAGAGAAGTTAAAGAAATTGAAACTGAAGTTATGGATTACCTGTAAAGTGAAGGATTTAGTGAAGAAATTCCAACTCAGGTAATGCCAAAGCACGATGGAATGATACCTATCCAAACTAAGGTTAAAAGGGTGGAACAAGGCACATCTGATCAATTGACACATGATGATGCTCTAGAACCTTCAGTAGGAAACTAGTACAAAAGTTCATCTGGAGCTGAACAACAAGGAAATGGATAGGGAACAGTGGCAACTCTAACACTGGCAATGTTGTGGAGCAGGAGGCTATGTGGCCTAGTGGATAAGGTGTATGACTTCAGATCAGAAGATTGTAGGTTTGAGTTCTACCATGGTTGCACAACTAGTAACCTGGTCTTTCGGGACAGTGCTGGTCCCCAAACTATTTGGTAGATACTTTTCAGAAGTTGGGGTCAAAACTAAGGGGTTGTGGCTGACCAGATTTGCAGATGACTGCAAACTGGATGCAATTATTCAATCCCCAAATGACATCAGTATACTCCAGGAGGGTCTTATGCAGACCAACAACTGGTGTCTTAGTCACAGTCTCAATATGAATGCAAAGAACATCATCATTTCCTTTGACACAAACAATGCTCCTTCATATTTTCAAATCAACAACAATACCTTAAGCACACGAAGTGGTAAGAGACCTGGGATCATAAGCTGACTGCAGCCTTAACTTCAACCACCATGTGTCTGATGTAGTAATGAATGATTTCTACGTAGCACACTTGATTAGTAAAGACATTGTCTCCAAAGCAAAAGAGGCTATAATCCCGCTATACTCTGAACTATCCTGGCCCATAATTGAGTATAATGCCCCATTCAGCATGTACTGTTCAAACCACCTGCAGCAATTGGAGAGATCTAAGAGGTTTCTAACAAAAAAGATCAAGGGACTCCAGGATGTGCCCTACACAGACCAAACAAAATCCCTGTCACTATACTCTGAATCTTATAGACTTATTAGGGGAGACTTATGCCATAAATCAAACAGGACTAGTGCTACCCATTCCAGGGACCTAAATATGGCCTGCAACTTAAATAGGACATGATGGAGGTGTAGATTTTCCTCCCAGTGACTGTTGCATCTTTGGAAAAGGCTACCTATTCATGTGAAACAGAGCACCTCTATGACACTGTTCAAGATGATCCCAAATGAGTGGATGGGGTATCATAAATTCTTACTGGGGATAGTGCCCACAGCCATCCAGGACATGGGCAGTCATTACTAAATGCAGTATTGGGTAATGACTGGCATTTCCATGGTATTATAGTGGGGTGAAATGGCTAGGCTTGAAATGATCTCTGGGTCGATAGCCTAGTATTCTTCTATGATCCTATGATCCTAAAAGTACAAAATAAGCAATTCACTGATGACCCAAAAAACTTTTATAGACAACTGAGAAACAAAGACAAAGCAAAAGGAATAGAAGCACCACCAAAAATAAGAAATAGACACATGTTGGAGAAATAATTTTAAAGGCACCATGGAACATAACAAATATGCTGAATAGACAGAAATTTTAAAAGAAACACTAAGGAATTCAAATGTACAGGACATGAAATGGGATGAAATAATGGCCAGAGAAACTGAAACAAGATTAAGATAAGCTCATAATTGGAAAACCCAGGGTCCAGATGCAGTATATAACTTCTGGCTAAATGTATTAGCATCTTTACACAGAGATTTAGCCCTGAGTAAGAATTATTTACATATGCATCCCAGACACCAGCCTGATTAAAAACAGGAAAAATGTTAATCCTACTTAAGAATTAACCTGTAAGCCATCCTACAAACTACAGACCAATAATTTGCCTTCCCACAATATACAGACTATATACTGTAATTGATGCAGACAGGTTTATAGTCATTTAGAAGAAAACTCAGTCATGGCACTACAACAAAAGGGTAATATGAGAAAGACATATGGAACAAAGGATCAGTTGTGTCATAATAACACATAGAGGAAAGTTATAAAAATGAGAAGAATCTAACTATGGCATGGATAGATTACAAAAAAAAAATTGATAGCATCCCACATTCATGGATAAAGGAATGCTTACACATATATAAGATACATTCTACATAGATCAATTACATTACAGTTACCATGAAACAGTGGCAAACCACTTTGCAATTAAGGAATAACAAAGTTCAAATTATTATCCCAGGGATAAAATTTCAAAGGGGGATATTCCAGAGTGATTCTTTGTCACCACCATTGTTTTGCCTTGCCCTTAACCCAATAAGCTGTTTACTTATTTAAGTCTTGGTTATAATTTGGCTCCCAAAAAACAAAATTGCTAAATATTTCTTGTCTACTTTTTCTGGATGACTTTAAATTGCATAGTTCATCAGATGAGGAGTTGAAAGCACAACTGCAAGTGGTTAAAATATTCTCAAATGACATAATAATGGCAATTACTCTTGATAAATGCAGAAAGCAACATTTAAAATCAGGAAAGTCTCAGTACCAAGAAAATATCAGTCTGAGAAAAGAATGTAATATAAAGGAAGGTGTATATAGCTATTTAGGAACTGATTAATGATTGGCAATAAAAGATGAACATATGAGAACAAGACACATAAGGAATATTTCAGAATACTAAAACTAATATTGAAAATTAACCTTGACATCTAGAAATAAAGTCCATGCTATAAACCAGTTTGCTATTCCTATTTTAGCTTACAGCTTTGGTGTGATTGACTGATTCCAAAAGTTGTTGGATCAGTTGGACAGAAAAGCAAGAAAAATGCTTCACACTTATCAAATGATTAAAAATCAGCATATACCAAGACTATATACTCAACACTCGGAAGGAGGTATGGGCCTCCTCGAAACTGATTGCAGATACACATCTGTAGTTGTGGGACTGCAAATGTATCTGCTGACCTTATTAGATCCAAACATAGTGAAAGTTTTAAAGCATGAGGAGAAGAGATCTAAGATGACCTCTCTGCTTAATTTAGTAGATGTATCCAGGTGTCAAGCGAGAAGGGAGATCAAACCAGAAGTAGACAAAAATCAAACAACAACAGACTATGCCAAAACAAATAAACAAACAAAAGAAAGAAAGAATATAAGGAGAAGGATCATATGAGAAGGGAAGCCAAGTGGAAAAGCTATAGTAGTATAAAAATCTACTAAAACAACCCCATATTGATCTGGATTTGATGGAGGAATGCTTAAGGAGAGGTAAGCTGAAACCAATGGATGAAGGGTTAATACTGGCAATCCAGGATAGCGGACTATATACATTTTGGTTTATAAAGTCAATTGAACATGTGAGAGAAACAGACAAATGTAGGTTCTGTAAAGAAAAGAGTTTGAAACAGTTGTTGGCGTGATATAACCAAGGCAGAGGGCCCATATGCTGAAAGATACAACAATGTGGCAAGATTGTTGCAATGGGGATTGTGCAACCCTACAATATAGAAGCAGTCAAGAAGCATTGCAAGCATGAATCCAAAAGCATTACAGAAAATAATGAAGTGTACATCACACAGGATCACCCAATACCAACAGGCCAAAAAAAAATGCGAGAAAACCAGATATAGGTAGCATTGATCTTTGAAATTTCTACACCTAGGAATTACAGTTTCTTACTTACAGAGATATAAAATCATAAAATGTCAAGATTTTCAGACAGGGGTGACATCAATATATTAAAAACATGCCTAGACTATTCCAATAGCAGTATGAGCAATGGGTTTAATATAAAAAAAATAATAATTTTCAGGCTTATTTAGATATGTTAACAATACATGTAACTGTACATGAATTACGGAAGGAGTCATTTCTGGGTACTTTGTGGGATCTGGGAATAACATTTTTGGCTGACTTCAAAAATTGAAACAATACTTATCTCAGGAACTTTAATTATACCTGACTTAGGAATGGGCTGCATTTCTATAGTTGTCTTAGAAACCCAAATGATTTGGAAAAATTAAAAAGAGAGGGGTCTGGTAACTGAAATCAAACATCCTCTTGTAGATGAACTGTATGTTTTTGTATTCTGGTTGAAATAATAATGATCATTTACTAATGAATGCAATAACTATATGCAAAGACTGGAGATTATACACAGCACAATAAGATGAAGCTATTGTAGGAATACAGGCTTTTTAATTAATTTAACTCATAACACAAGAGCTAGCAAGTGTACTCTGTTTAGTCCAGAATGATAATCATTTGTTCATAAATGGAATATACATTGCAGCTTCTTCACCAATACACTAAAACTTTATAAATTATTTAAAGTAAAAAAAAAAGTATGCGGTAAGGGATTTGCTAGAAACCTTCTGTAGTCAGTGCAGTTATTACTAATGAATCATATATGCACTAAGCAACAACTGCTAATTACAGCCTTTGGAATCTGAATATTTAAATATGAGAACTTGCTAAGTCCAGAAAAAAACCTTTGAGAAATATTTTCATGTCAACATCTTCTCAAATATATACATCTCATAAACTATAGGTATACGTGAACATTTTAAAGTACATATTATTTTAGAAAAAATCATATATACAATGGTGTTAATTTTAAAACTCCTAACCTTTGAAGCTATCTTTCTGATAATGTATGTGTACATGCGTGTGTGTGTGTGTGTGTGAGTCTGTGTGTGTGTGTGTGTATGAAAGGACCACTTCAGCCATGATGTCAGCCACATGGCAAAGTTACAGTACAGTACTGTAAATTATAATAGTAGAAATGTCTATACAATTGTAACACAATATACATAAAATAATAATGAGATAAATATGTTCAATGAACTGACATTCAAAGCAATATCAGATATAAAAGTACACAGGGTCTGTCACTCTCTAACATAAAAGGTAAAATGATAAATGAAAACATAAATCACAACAAAGCATGTACAGGACTCACCTTAGAATGTAGGAAGTGTTAAACAGTGGTACAGCTTTTCATTAAACCCTGTTGAAAAGTGCAGCCCAGAAAAGCATAGCAAAGTCATATTTTTATGTTAATAAAGCAGTATGTATACATTTCTTGATTTAAACATGCAAAAATGTACACATTTATTTAATGAATCCATTAGAGTCTACTATGTGAAGAAACTTACCGATTAATTTCAGTAAAATATTGAGTTAGCGATTCATGTCAGTAAAAGAGTGAAATGATGTCAGTTAACGTGTTAGCCTATATATCTGAAGACAAAAAAGAAACACTTTTTGTTTCCTTAGCTAAATAGGCCTTTAACTTTTTTCCAAAATATTAACAGGCTATTGAGTGATTTTAGTTTATTTGGCTTTTTATTCCATGAGATTGGAATTATTTCACAGATGGCTCTTTCTGAACAGGCTAAAGCAATATTTAGGTCTTACTAACTAGCTGGCATCATGACCTTTTTGGTCAGACTTTGTGTTGTACAGAGTGTGGATTCTTTTTTTTTTTTTTTAAGTAGCAGTTTTTGTTCAGTGATTTAAAGGTTTGAGTATTAAGTAGAAAGCTAACCCTCCTTATGGATGGTAACCACTTAAATGTATTTATAGCTAAACACTAATATTTAGTCAGAGGTGTAACTAGATATTCTAATACCTGGTGCCATCCACTGATCTAGTGTGTCCCCCTAAAGTGACTGCTCCAGTTTTTGCCACTGATGGGTCATTAAAAAGCTTCATTACTGACAGCAAATGCAATGCCAGCATTCAGTGGTTCACTGGAAAATTATCATCAGCTGCATACCATGCCCCCAAACATTTTGCAAATGGGGAGATATCACTTTAACAATGTCCTAGCTACTTCTCCTTGTTTAGTGGGCCCAAGAAGTGAATAAACTAGAGAATTTTGTTTTCAATGTTATATATTAAACTGATACTATGGGTAGAGAGAAGGGCAGTGCAAACTGTATAAATGGAGTCTTATTGTGTAACTACCTTTCATACTTCAATAGGGGTCTACTTTAGATGACTGAAGTTTTAAAACTTCGAATTTCATATGTCTGAGACCATATGATTGAAGTTTCAAAACGTCCAACACCTGAAAGAAAAAGAAAAACAGAACAAAAAAATGTCCTTGATGTTTTTGCAGGGTGGCAAGCCCCCCTGCACCCCCTATGTGGGGGGCTGGACCCCCCCCACTATTTAAATATACCAACTCTGAGATCGATTACAGGGAGGAAAAGGGAACACTTCCAGCTCTGCACTGTATGGAGATCTCTGCTCAGAATGTTTAAAGTTTTCAAACTTTGATCATATGTTCTCGGCCATATGAAATTCGAAGTTTTAAAACTCTGATCATCTGAAGGGGACCTTTCAATAGTGAGGATAGGACATAGTCTACAGGAGACTTTTAGTTAGTGTAATACTTTGATTGACTAAATAACTGTGCTGATTAAAAGAGATATTTTTGTCCAGTACTGTGTCAAGCATGCTTCTCAACTGTGCAGATATTTGCAGAATGTCCAGATTTTTTTGCTTTTATCATTATTTATTTATTTATTTAAATTTGTTGACCAGGAGTGTCCGACAGGACGTGGGTCCATTTTCAGCTGAGGCCCGGGGAGAAAAGCTCCACAGTAAAATAAACAGACAGTAGTTACATTGGATTACATAGCGATTAACAATTTAACATAGAAATTACTTACAACATATTTACAGATGAAGAACATAGTACATCAGTAGACAACTAGAATCTTTATCTGTGAAGTACATAACAGGCATTAACAAATGTAACAATGAGAAGTTCCTGCTGTATAATAAGTACTAGGCTTATGAGCATCTGAGCTTGCTATAATCAAGGTAGTTAGTGGAGTGGAAAGAAAGGTAGTAGTTGGATGGGGTGGATGATATTAGAGTGGGAGTTGCAAGGGCATAGCCAGCATGTTTTTAGGTGCGCTTTTAATAAAGTTTTGAAGTGGGTGCATGATGGTACGGAGGTAATTGTGGGTGGGAGCGAGTTCCATAATTTGGCTATGGCGCAAGAGAATAGTGCTTCACCAGCAGAGTTATTGGCTTTAGTGATCTGCAAGTGATTTTTGTTGCTGGATCTTAGTGGTCTGGTGGTGCGATAGGGTTGGAGTAGATTCTGGAGGGATGGGACATTTAGTGGATGGTTTACTAGTTTGTGGGCGAGTGAGAGTTGATACCGCTGAAGGAGGTGAGGGAGTTTAAGCCAGCCCAGTTCAGCAAGTGAGAGACAGTGGTGACTATGGTAGGATGCCCCTGTGGCGAATTTTGCGATTTTGTTGTAGCAGGTCTCTAGCTTGTTTAGATCACATTGCCTTAGGTTGGTATATACTGGAGAGGTATAAAGTAGGGTGGAGATAAGGTGGGAATTTGCTATTGAAATCTTTGCTGCTTTGGTGAGAAATTGTTTATTTCTGTATAATGCTCCTAATTTTTTGTGGACTTTTTTTATGGTCATGGATATGTGAATGTCAAATTTTAGTTTATTGTCTATTTCCACTCATAGCAATTTGGTGTGTTCAGTTGGGTATATAGTGGTGTTGTCTTTTGCTGTGATGTTAAAGTGAGAGTTGTTTTGAGTATGTTTGGTGGGTTGGAAGATGAATAGTTTAGTTTTGTTTGGGTTGAGTATTAATTGGGCATCGGATAACCATGTTTCAACAGAGGAAAATGCTTCCTGTGTGACTTTTTGCAGTTTGGGTAGGGACTGGGCTGAGCAGATGATGGTCGAGTCATCTGCGTATTGGATGAGTGTGCCATGTTTGGTGACAGAGGCTAGATTATTGGTGTAAACAGAGAAAAGTAGGGGTCCAAGGATGGATCCTTGGGGAACCCCTATGGAGACAGGTAGTTGGGGAGATATGTCATTCTGCCATACAACGGAATGTTGGCGGTCAGACAGGTAACTCTGGAACCAGTTGGTGACTGATTGTGAGAAGGATAGGTTATTGAGGACAGAGATAAGTTGTTAGTGTGGGACCATGTCAAATGCTTTAGATAGGTCTAGGAAAGTAGCAGAGGAGAGATAGCCATTGTTTTTATGCTGAAGGATAGTGTTAGTAAAGGAGAGTAAGGCAGTGGTGGTGCTATGGTTTGGTCGGAAACCATGCTGAGTACTGGAAAGGAGGTTGTTAGTAAGGAGGTAGTCTGAGACCTGAAAGTGTATGCATCTCTCTAGTATTTTGGAGAGTGGAGAGAGAATAGCTATGGGGCGGTAATTGGTTAGTTCTGCAGAGGGTCCGTCTTTGTGGAGGGGAATTATATGTGAGACTTTCCACAATGTGGGAATGTAACTTTCTGACAGAGATCGGTTAATCAAGATGGATACTGGGTAGGCCAGAGCATCAGCTGCTATTTGTAGGTATTCACTTGGGAGGTTGTCTGCTGCTAATTTGGTGGGTTTAAGTTTAGTTAAGAGTTTTTTATGTTGGAGGTAGGTACAGGAGAAAAAGAGAAGGCAGTGGGGAGATTACTAGTTGAAGGTATGGGTTGGAGGGGAGGGGGGTTGTGTTGTTTAGCTAGTGATAGTATGGTTTGTGTGAAGTGTGTGTTGAATGAGGTAGCAATATTTTCTGAGGAGTGAGGGATGTTAGGAGGAGAGGTACTGACTTTACCTGGGTGGAGGATGGAGTTTATGGAGGACCAGAATTGTTTGAGGCTGTGTTGTGAGGAGTCTAGGGCAGACTGGTAGTATTGGAATTTGTCCTGTTTTATTAGCTTTTTGACTCTATTGCGTAGTTCTAGGAATTTCTGTCTAGCTGCGGGGGTTTTTGTTTTGCGCCAGTGCTCCCAGGCATTATCCCTGTTTTTCATTTCTGACTTAGTGGTTTTCTGTAGCCATGGGGAGGGTTGTGCTTTGGTTCTGGAAAATCTTATGGGGGCATGGTAATTAAGGATGTTCAGGAAGGTAGTATTAAAAAATTCAACTGCGTCATTTAGATTGAGGTACTTTAGAGCATGCCCGTTACATTCTTTGAGGGATGAGATGAACGTGAGTGGGTTAAAGTTTATTTTTTTACGTATTTGATGATAGATGACAGGTTTAGCTTGGTACAGGTATTTTTTGAGTAGGAATGTTGGGGAGTGATCACTGAGGCTATCTGATAAGCAGCCTGTTATATATGACTGGGGGTTCTTACTGACTAGTTTCCAATCCAGGGTAGTGTGCTTGCTGGAGTTTTTATTTATCCTTGTTGGTGACTGGACTAGTTGGGTGAAGCCATGAAGGTGTACATGATGGGTTGGATTGTTGCCAGAACAGGATTGCCAGTCAATATTGAAATCACCTAAGATGATAGTTTCTTGGGGGAGATGGTGGGTAGACCAGCTGAGGAGGTTTTCTAGTGGAGGGATGTTTTGGCCAGGTGGGAAGTAGCATCCAAGTATGTTGATGGTTTTGTTTTGGTTAATTTTGAGGTTGGTATATATTATTTCTTCATTGCCTATTTGTGGAGCTGATGATTTTAAGATCTGGATGTTTAGATGCTGTTTAAATATTATAGCTACACCACTTCCTTTTTTGTTTAGCTGGTCTGCTCTAAGTATGCCGTAACCTGTAGGGAGTATTTGCTCACTGGTAATGTGAGGTTTTAGCCAGGTTTCTGTCAGGATGACTATATCTGGAGAGCACAAGTCTATGGTGGCATGGCGTTCATGGACTTTGTTGGATATACTTCTAATATTTAGGCTTAGTAGAAGGAAGTCACTTGGCTTTCTATTGGCTGTAATATGGGAGATGTTGTGGTTTCTAGTCTGATTATGAGGATTGGGGTTGGAGATGGTAGGGCCAGGGTTGGGGTGGATGTCTCTACTTAGGGCTAGTTTTGATATGCATGAGATTATTAGTTTTCTCAGTTTTTGAATGTGTTTGTTTATAAGGGAAACTTTATGATTGTGCTCTGTGGGTAATAGGTATGTTGGGAGGGTTACTATGTTAAGTTGTATGGATGCTTTACGTTTGAGTAATATAGTTGGTAGAATATGTGGGGGGTGCATAGGGATGGTTCTTGAGCTGGTGGGAGGGGAGCTGAGTATTTTTATTTTTTGATATTTCCATCATAAAAGTTGTGGTTTTCTAGCAAATCATAGAGGATTGATATCACTAAATAATAACAGATATTTGAGTTTCAGACTTCATATCCTTCAAAAAATGCATGCTAATGCAAAACATTTCAGTACATTAACTTCCTAAGTTTACAAGAACAATATTATTCAAACATTGCCCCTATTTGGGAGCTTTTGCCCTCCCTTCCCCCATTTTGGATTTGGCCAGATTTCTTGCAAATAGAGGATGAGAGGTTGTTGTTGTTTTTCTTTTGGCTTTTCCTGGTTAGGGGTCGCCACAGCGGAAATCCGGTCCGCTAATGATTGACAGTAGATTTTTACAGAGCCAAGGTGCCAGCTCGATGCCCAACCTTCAATGAAGGCACGCCCATTCACACATGTCTTTCGAACGCTACTCAACTGTGGGGAGGACATGCAGACTCCACACAAAAGGTGTTCCAGCTGAGAATTGAACAGGAGAACCTCTTGCTGTGAGGCGACAACGCTACCACTGCACCACTGCGTGATGCCAAAATAAATTGAATGTATGGCATATGGTAAAATAAATCCTCAGTATCCTTAATAGATAATGTGTGAATTTTTTTTTTTTTTTTAATTGTACCAAATAACACTGCAGTAGATTTTTTTGTGGGTTAATAGTTTGCTTGTTTTTGACAAGCCAACTGCAAACAGAAGTATTCGATTAAGTGTTGCACTGTTTCTTTCTGTTTTTCTTTTTAATAATCCCCATTTGCATACAGTCGGCAGGAACTATGTAGCAGATCCCACAAGCATTTGTTAATGAAAAGTACAATTAGCAGTGTTCCTATCCCTGACCCTTGCAGCACACCATTTGTAATAGTACAATCTGGTCACTACTTAACACCCTGAAGCTTCTGATTAGTAGATAGTTACTAAACCATGAAACTACATAACTTCTAAAATTCCACAGTTAATTAGTTTCTGCATTTAAAGGGTGAGATTTGCCATCATAAAAGGATAATTAAGATCTAAAAGTATTGCTGTCTTACAACAAAGGTGCATGGACCAGATCACCGAACATGCATGCATCAACTAACAATAAAAGTATAAAACATGTTTTAACTTTGAATTTTAGTGTTTAGAGCACTACATCTTGGATATCTTTTTCTTCCAGTGCTGAATATTTTGATCTAAAATATTGTACTTGTACACACACACACACACACACGCACACGCACACGCACACACACACACACACACACACACACACACACACACACACACACACACACACACACACACACACTTATGTCCATATTTGCCAGAATATGATTAGCAAGGCATAGGATGGCAGTAGTGGAGCTATATGCAAGCTTAAGACTGTGCCACTTGTGTAAATGCATGCTATATTTTTATATATTCATGTGCCTGGCTATATACATTTTGTATAGAATATTGACCAGTGGACAAATGTTTGATATTAATCTGGTGCATCTGAAGGTATAGCAACCTTTGGCTGCGGCACAACCGTTGTATGTTTGAAGCTTAATGGGATTGTTTTTTATGGAAAGGGATAAATTAACAATATTTGATAATGGCTTGGCAAGAATTTTGGGGGTGTAATATATTTGTCAAAGGGTTGAAGTAGTGTATTTTATCAAGTAGTTACAGTGCTAGCTTACTTTTTATTACTTTATATTGAAATGAAGAAACCTTGTAATAAGTAATAATTAAACAGTTGAGGTATGTGTTATTAGATTATTAGAAAGTAAAGCTTTGGAATATGAGGTGATGAGATAGCATGTTTAATATTAAATAACATACGACTTACTAAATTTTTTGTTTTGGTATTTTCTGGGAGATCTTTATTTGTATTTAATATTTTAATGGTTTGCCAGAGCTGTTTAGGCTGCCCTTGTAACTAAATGTATGGCATATCTCTCTGTTAGTATTTGCAGAGGCATAGTCAATTCTGTTTTATAGAGTTCTCTAGTCAACCATGGAAATTTGTTTCCTTGCTGTCTTCTTTTTTTAAGTGAAAAAAAACTTCTCTTTGATGTTAAGCACAAGACTATAAAATGAGGAAAGTATGGTTAGACCAATTAAAAACAGAAAACCAATTAACACAGTGCAGCCCTTCTTGGATTTGAGCATGACCCTTGGGAGCAAAATCTGATTTGGGGCTTTTTTTTTCTTAAGAGACCAGAAAGAAAGAAAGAAAGACAGTATGGTCACTCATAATATTTGTCAGGAAAAATAGATTTTTCATCTTATCAGGTATGTTTGTAATTACTGCCTCCAACACAGTATATCTACCTTTGTTTATATTAGCCTGGCTACCATTGTTGTATCATTTGGTACAATTTAGAGTAGACTAATAATGAATAACAATCTTGTAAGCTGATTCTTTAAGACCATCTCCTGTTTAAATTAAGTTAACTTGTATAATCAGTTTGTGCCATTCAGAATATGTTAATATGGTTGTTAATGTATCATGCACAAGCAAAACCAAAAGTGAAAGCAGGTTAAGATTTCAATGCCCTCTTACAGTAATGTAATAATTGTCCAATCTGAAGAAGTATCAGAGGTAGTATTAGTCTTGTTTACTATTTCAGGAATAAGTTCATTTTCTTTACCAAAGTAGGACATTTTCCTTGCCAGTGTGGTTACAAGCTCCATTGTCCGTAAGCATATGGTAAGATTGAATAATGTGAACAGACATCCATGGGTTATCCTTTTTTAAACTTTTAAAGAATTATCACTTAAGACATAAACATAACCTTATTAACATATTCACAGTAACAAACATTATACATCATATGTATTCTTTTGTATAACTGTCAGCAATTGCTCAATACCTGCCTTCTGTTAAAACTCACCCCTCCTCCAAAACATTCTGCATGCATTGTTCCCACCATTTACATTTTTTTATTTAATTTGCTCCTACCATTTTCTTAATATCCCACTCCCAGTTTTTTTTTTATCTCTGTTACAATATTCAGTACCTCAGATACAGATAGCATACACTTTGACTTCCATTTTCTAGTAATTGCTTTTTGGTAGCCACCAGAATTAAACTTAGCAAGGCCTTAATATGTATAGGTTGTTCAGATCCTGTATCCCAGCTCAAAAAATAATTTCCTTAGTTATACCTTTTTGCTTACCCAATTTTTCTGATAGAGTACTCTGTATGGAATTGTTAAACTCTGCCAAGTCATTACACTCCCACACATATGTTCTTATTTACCTTTTTTTTTCCTTATCATAGCTCCAACATTTGGCATCTACCTGAGGAAAACTTCTTTGGAGTCTGCTTGAAGTATACAAATACCTGTGCAAACACTTCCAAGCAAAAGTCCTAAAGCTTCTAGACTTTGTTGCATATTTGGGAGCCACATATATGCCATCCCATTGTTTCCTGGTCAATTGCTTATCCAATCTCTTCTCCCAATTTTTTCTAAGCTCCAGTGACTGGCTTCTATAGATATTGTGCAATATTTTATATGGCCTACTAATTATCACTTTTTTTTCTCAGCAGCATCTGTTCTAGATTCAACTTAAACCTCTACCAGAGCAGGTTTTTCACATAGGATTCCCATATCCCTTTCTCTTTGCTTATACTTTGCCAGCAATCCTTGATAGGGAAGGCAGCCTCTAGCCTGCATTCTAAATGTCTTCTTAGCCTCTTCCCATTTGATTACCTTTCCCTCTGTAGTTATTTGCTCCCAATACCTTGATTCCTATGCCAGTTTTCTCAAGCAAATTTCAGACCCCTCTAGCCTGTTCTCTGCACCCCTTATTGCAGTCATCCCTATCAGCAAAATCTCCTTTCTCAATTCTCGAGCTGGCTTAGTTCATGGAATACTTTTTTGCTAATTTATGAATAAAATGATCTGTATATAAATGTTCTGTAGCTAGTCTAGTCCAAATACAGATTTGCTGTATCAAGGACTGTTTGTAAGCTACTGAGTGATGCCAAAGTCTGCTCTTCAATTTTTCCATTAGATATGCTAGTTCTCTCCTCTCCTGCACTGTTACTAGCTTATTAGTCACAAAAATGCACCAGCACTAAATGTTCTACAAGGAAACAGCTCCAGTACTTATTCTTAATGCCCACTCCTCCAAGCATGTCTAAAGGTCAGTTCCCTGTGCTTTCTCCTATTAACCTGGTGAACCTGGGCATCCTGAGGCGATGTAGCAACTGCTTCATGTACACTGACAACCATCTCCTCTTACCTCCCAACACTCAGACTTGCAAGAGATGCACTTATATATCCAAACTGGAAGCCACACACTCTCCAGCCAATACTGGAATAGCTGGTCAAGAGGAGAAGGTCAACACTTGCACCACACCACATGGAACACATAGCCATCCAGAAAACATGCCAGCACTGCCTTCACATAAAAACACAAACCACACACCCACCTTCGCAGAGGCTCTCAATAAAAATCTAACTCGACCACCACAAAACAACACTAATCATAAGACGCATAACTCTCCTAAACAGTGAGCCATTCAACCAAAGCACCTAAGGCAAAACAGCATGCACAACATACTAGTCATAGGTGACTCGATAGTGAGGCACACTGATGTTCCACTCACTAGGTTGAATAAGGAGAAAGTAACAGTCAGCTGCCTGTCAGGTGCCAGGATACACCACATAATGCATGCACTCAGGTCCCTCAACAACAGATATAAATATGATTCTGTCATTGTACATGTGGGTGTGAATGACCTGAGACATACCTCCCCAGACTACATGAAAAGAGACATGGAGGAGCTCTCTTATTATGTAGCCCAGAAGAAGAAACCAGAAACTGTGGCACCAAAGGTCTGTTGTAGTATAAAACAAATCAAGCCAAAAAGAAACTCAACAAACCACCAGGCTAAAAACATAAACCTTTTAATCCAAAGAAAATGATGGTTAGCGCTTTCAGGTGAAAATCCTTTATCAGACAACCACATGATATCAGCAAGACACTATTTAAAATACAAATGACCAATCATATTGCTTAATAAATTTAACAATTAAAATGAGGTCTACACCTCTTAAGAACAGGCTTTAAGGGCACAACATCATTAAGCCCTGGGCTTCTATCAGCTCCATGTTGTTTCACAATATTCAGTATACCCAACTAGATCATTCCCCCCTTTTACTAGTCAAAACAGACTGCAGCACCATAAAATTAAAATAATGCCCAGAACATTTATGAATATATTGAAACAAAGCACTATGGGTATCATTCATACATATAGTTAATAGATGCTTAAGTATCCTATCTTTTAACCTACAATTAGTTTTACCTATGTAGAATTATTTACAACACATACACTGAGCAAGATATATAACAGTCTGCGTATTGCAGGTAGCAAAAAGTCTAGGTGCATAAATTCTATTAGTAATAGGATGAACAAACTTTTGTCCTGAATAAATGCATTTACAAGCTTTACAATGCTGTCATGGAAAAGTGCCTGTCTTCTTAAGAGCTTCAGTTCTGTCCCTACCCTTATCACATAATATCTGCTTCAAGTTCTTGTTTTTCTAAAAAACAAAGTTGAGAATGTTCCCCACTAATTCTCTAAGGGTATCGTCAGAGGATAAAATTATCCAGTTTCCTCTTATTATATCACAAATCTGTTTAATGTCATTACTATACTTACTGTATATGTTTACCTTACCTTGTTACCAGTAATACTGACCCTATTCCTCCTCTCAGCAGTATGCATTATATTTCCTTTTCCTTGGTCAGAGTACCAAGGAGCAGTTTTATCTTTCCTAGAGTGAATGGTATATTGAATACCTTCCTCCACTTCTTCTGGTTTATAGCCCATTGATATAAATCTGGATGTAAACTCATCCATCCCCTTATGTAATTCTAACTCATCTGTATGGAGTCTGGACATCCTGAGTGCTTGCCCCTTCACGATATTTTTAAAAACGAACCCTGGATGCATGCTGTCTCTTGCTAACACGCCATTCCTCCAGCAAGTTTTATGGAATACCATGGTACTAAGACCAACATTGGGATCTCTCAAAATCTTGATATCTGAAAAATCAATATCAAAGTAAGAACAATGCAAGTAAAACCTTAAAAAACTTGTCGAGGATTCCAAATAAGTGACAAAATCTTTCAAAGTATCTATAGTGCCTTCCCACAACAGGAAGCCATCATCCACAAATTGTGTATAAAAAGTAAGAGAGCACTCCCAGTCATGGCTTACTCCAAACAACACATCCTCCTCCCACTGGGCTAGGACCAGATTAGTATAAGAATTGGCACAGGGGGTGCCCCTGGCCACCCCCCATGTTTGCCAATAATGCTGATCCCTCAAAACTGAAGATGTTATTCTGCAACACTAATTCAAGTGAAACAAGAATTTGAGTACTGATATCCCTATCATACTGGTGACATGATGCTAAGAATGTATTTACAGCTTCTAACCCATACTTATTAGGTATGGCTGTAAATAAATTTTTTACATCTAATGTCACTAACAAAACTTCATTAGATAGGATCTTACTTTAAAGGATAGTGCACATTTTTTAAGTTTATTATATGATTCTGTCACTGGTAAGATCGTATCTAATGAAGTTTTGCACCTCACTGGCTCTCTTCAAGAGAAATATTGATGAGTGGATGGGAAATAGAAAATTGACTCCGGGCATCACTCCAGTGGCTTTGCTCGACAGATGCACTGGGGACTAAGGTCGGGTGGCAGGATAATCCTATGGGCTAGTCTTGTAAAGGCTGCAGGGCCATTAGCCTAGTACACACCTATGATCCTATGAACCTATGAACCTATGGCTGTTGTCATTCTTCTTAAAGATCTGCATCCAAAATCATACTTTATCCTAATTTCTTGAATGCCTGCCTCTGCCTCATCACGATCCCTTTCACTTTGAATTATAGCATTCTGCTTGTGTTATATATATGAGTCTTAATCATGCAGCTCTAAGATATACCTTCAAACCCAGTAACCCTAAATTACTTTGTTTCCATGAGTTATCCTTTAACCAGTATTTATATATAGTTAAAATGTGTGGGTCTTACAGATTAAGCCATTTTCTATTTGAGTCAATAAATTATTAATATTAAACACATTCATTTAAACAGTAGTTAGATTCTTATTGCTGTTTATATTTTGCTTGGTTAGTTGCATTGGGTCAAGGTGTAATTGGCTATCACCAATTAGTATTTGTTTATTAGGAGCTAGGATAGAGGATACTTGGTCAGTGCAAACAAGTTCAGTTTAGTTTTTTGGAAGTAGTAGGGTGGGTTGAGACTGAAAGATACCCATGAGATTATATGTGAGGAGTTGGTGAAAGGATTATGAGGTACAGGGGATGTCAATGTTATTATTTTCATATTATTATTATTACTATAGTATTATTATTATTATCATTATGTTTAGTGGTATTAATATTATATGTTATCAAAGTTAGCCCATATCTAAAAGTATTAAAGGCTGCAGATTTGGAGTTTCTATGAGTGAGAAAATTTATATGGATGGCAAAGGTCTTATTGATCTATTGTTCAGATAAACAGAATATAGATGTAAACTGTGGTAAATAATATGGGAATTTAGTTGGGAGACTGAATAGAATGAAACATGCTATAGGTAGAGGTTCTTGGCCTGTAAAAGCAGTGAGGGTATGAGTTGACCACGCATCTTACAATTGCCAGAAAACAAGTCAATGAGGGAGTAGTAACAAGCATGTTAATATAATGTTACATTTTACTACAGTAACAGGTGTAGAGTTGAAATATGTAATTTTGAAGTAAGAGGCTGATAAAGGCAAAAATAATACAATGGTAGGATAAATTAGTGTATAACATTTATATATGTAAATATAACTACTGTATAAAGTTTATAACAATATTGTACTGGTTGCTGTAGGAATAGTGTCTTATATGAGAAATTTAAGTTAGAATCATAAAGGTAGAAGAAAGGTGAAAGAAACGTTATTTTAAAATACATGGTATACGTCTTTACAAGTAGAAGAATATATTTGTAATACTGAAGTTGCTGCAATAAGAAAAAACTGTCAGGAATAGGATATAGTTGCAAAGGAGTAAAATTACTGGGATCCATTGTTGTTTCAATCACTCAATAAGTGAGTTTTGAAGGGTTGAAGTATAAATCTAGAAATGCAAATAGCACATGCTAAGGTCTCATGTTTTTATGCTAAGAGAGGGAAGTAATTTGGAATCCATTAACTTGTTTTGCCCATTATTGTCTCAGCAAAATGCACAAAACAAACAGAATATGTCCCTGACTGTAGTTCTAGCAGAATAATGATGCATATTTTCCTTTGTTCATATAAAAGAATATGTTTTCATCTCTAGTCCAAACAATATAATGACCTGCTTTTAAATATTTCAAAAACGATTGCCAGGCAAAGGATGTTAAGCAAGGAAATCAGAATCTTTCTTGTTTTGTGTTAGATACATTTTAATGTGAAAACTATTACTCCATGCTTTTAAAATTATTTAGGAGAAAGAAAAAGAGAGACCACAACACAATCTCACTCTTGGCAAGAAAATACCATATACCTTTGAAGGATAACAGAAACAAAAATATTATCAAATGGAATTGATAAAGGTCACTTACCTTGTCATGTTTCAGATAATTAAGTGAAACAATGTAAACCACATTGTGCTGTCTAACACTGTTGCTACCCAAAAGACTTTTGCCCTTTCATTTAACAACCGAACTTTAAGAAGATGCATAGGAAATAAAATGACAGTGGGGGGATTTAATAAAGCTTACATGATAATTTTGACAGTATGCACATCATGGCATGATGCGTACACAGGTCTGAAGAGTTTTAGATTCAGTAAACTCTGCGTAGCGATGAGCACTCACTCGCAAATATGGAAACTTCCATGGCATGTAAATTACAGCATAAGTAGCTGAATTTTATGTTAGTGAAGGAAATGAACACTGTGGATTGATTCAACAAGCTGTAAAGTAACTGTGTTGACTCCATGTTCATGTTGGACATGTATGTGAAAGTTTACCAAATACAGGAGTCTACATGGAAACTAGAGCAAGTAATTTTCCATACATTTATAAAGAACAGACCCTAATATGTAACTTCAAACACTTTACAACATTCCCAGACATGTTAGATGATAGAAAAGTATGTTAAAATTAGCAATAAGTCCTTATTAAGTGCTGTGACATAAATGCTGTTTTGCACCTCCACCCCATGTGAGCAATGTAATTGCAATTAATGTAGACAGCAAACAGTGCAAACCCGATGAAATATAGAATCCCAAATCTGAATTACTGTGTGCACATATATGCACCTGAATAATACCCTCTCATGACTGTACAAACTTAGGGCCCCCCTCAGTTCCCTTGCCTACACAGTTACCAAGCATGTAGATTCAGGGGTGTCAACACAGTGAAGATGCAAATGAGGTCAAAATATATAAAACAACAAACAGCCAGTGAAAACCAAATTTATTCAAAAAGACTCTAGCGCTTTGGCAGACAACTGCCTTCAAGGAGTACAAACATTCAAATAACTCAGCAACTTATATACCATTCATAAAACCTAATGCAATTAAACCATTAAATAATTATATTTAATTAATATTAAACATTTCTTGTTGCATTCCACATTCAAACCACTTGGGTCAGTGTGCCATACTTCAAAATAAAAACAGTTCCTTATAAAGCAACCTTATTTTAATATTAAAATGCTCAACACTAAGAACTACTTGTTCCAAGATAGCACCTTTTTAAACTTCAGGATTGCTGCCATGACATGATTTGAAATATATAGCCAAAGGACTATTTTTCTTCACATTTTTTATATCTCACAAATGCTGTTGTAATCTGATTTTAGGGCCTTTTACCCCCCCCCCCATATAGAACAGGTTACAAGGGCATTTTAAGGCATATAAAATGGCTTCTGTATAAGAATAGTACTTCCCACTTGGATTAAAAAGAACACCATTAATCCTACTAAAACTATTCACAATGTACTTACAGCTTGAACAATTTTCACATCTGAATGTGCCATTTACCAGCAGTTCCTTATGCAAATTATTTATTGGTTTTATAAACTTGCTGAGTGCAATAATGTCCCGAATGCTTTTACCTCTTCCATATGAAAACATGGGGGCAATACATAAGTTATTAACAAACTCTCTAAATGTAAGCAAAAAGCCCCCAAAATAATTAATAATATTTACAATCTGATTACTAAAAGCATCAAAAGTAATTACTAATAAACCTTCCTACGTTCATGCCCATCCCCATCCCATTTATTATTACTGAACCTCGCCATAACATCACTATGAGTATAAATTATAGATTTTAATTCCACTAGTGACTTCATGACAATCTATTTATCACAACCTCTATCCAAAAACATAGTTACTGTTTACTAACTTCTATTTCTAATTCCTTATTATCATTACACAACCTATATACTTGTAGCAACTCCTCATAGGGGAGTGCTTCAAGTAGATGGGGAGGGTAAGAACTTGAACCATGTAAAAATGATCAATGTTCTCAAATTTCCAGTGGACCCTAGTCTTAAATTTTCCATCTGATAAGCCTTGTAGATGGACATCCAAAAACACTATTGAGTCACCATATTGAAGTCCATCAAACTTAACAGTAAATCTATTATTATCCAAATGATCTACAAAATGCTACATAAACTCAAAACCTCTCTTACATATAAAAATCAAATTCTCTACAAAGCTATAATATTTCACTACAATATTCTTAAAAATACATGTCTATATAAATATTCCACTTCGAATAAGCAGATATACAAATTGCCATATATGCAGGCAAATGACACCTACAATAGTTGTAAAAGAAAAACAAAAAAGGTTCCAAGCCACTAGTGATGTAAATCTTCAGTTCTTTATTTTCCAAAACAAATGAGAGCTTTCATCTGCCAAATGAGACTTCTTCAGATAAAACATTACTGGTGCCACCCTCAATTTATACAAAATGTCTTAATTAGTCTAATTAACCAATAAACAAAATTTTAAAATTTTAAAGCTCCACCACCAAGTGGTTTCTGGCTCTTTAGTTGTTTTACCAAACACCCCACACTGCACAAGTATGGAAAATGCATTAATAAATAAAATAAAATAAAAGATTGTTAAAAACAATCATGGTATAAAAGTTGAAATAAATGAAACGTCAATCTTGATAATGTCTTTGTATATATATATATATATATATATATATATATATATATATATATATATATATATATATATATATATATATATATATATATATATATATATATATATATATACATATATATATTTTTAATGTAGCCCTATTTTCACTAAAATGTTGTGGCCTACAGCAATAACATCATACTCTACCTACCCTTTCTGCTAAAATGGCATTAATACTAATATATTCATTCAGGCCTGGACTTATATTGGCCTTCAGCCTCAATTGCCATCTGAGTTCCCTATTGAGTAATGTGTTCCTCATATCCCCTCCTCTGGGGTTATTTTTAACCAAATCAATAATCCCAAACTTAAAACCACTAAAGGAAGTGCAAAAAACCGAGTGTTTGTATAGGGCACTAGTTTCTTTCCTATTTT
Organism: Protopterus annectens; assembly: GCF_019279795.1. NCBI lineage: Eukaryota > Metazoa > Chordata > Ceratodontiformes > Protopteridae > Protopterus > Protopterus annectens. The sequence continues at coordinate 566,899,890 of NC_056743.1, forward strand.
TTATGTCATATAAGTGTTCATATATTCTATCTTTAAGTGCCTTTTCGGTTTTCCCTACGTAAAATGATGAACACTTTGTACAAATAGTCAAATATACTAACATCTTGGTTTGACAATTACCCTTACAAAATTTTACTGTACTACCTAAACCATTTTTTAATTTGATGAATTCTTCTTTGAAAATGTGTGAACATTGCCCACATCTACCACATGAACTGGTTGCTTTTTTGATGTTGTCTAAATGGTTACCCTTTTCAAGCAACCTTTTAAAATTTATTCCTGTCTTGTATATAAAATGAGGTCTAGTACCTACCACCTCATAAACTTCTTTGTTAGTTTTTAATATAGACCAATTGTTTTCCACTATTTTCGTAAACACTTCGGAAAACCCATTATATTCAGTAACACATGCCCCTAAAACGTCTCTTTCTCAGGTTCCACTACAGTTGTGAAAGGTTGGCCTAATAAGGCCTTATATTTTGTCCCCCAACCAGTGTAAACTTCCTCCAAAATGTTACCCACCATCTCTCTTGGGTATCCTCTTTCCACAAACTTTTCACCCAAAAATATAAATTCATTTAATAAATCCTGATAGTCAGAGGTTATCCTCGCTATCCTAACAGCCTGTCCCTTAATAAGGCTTCTTTTTTGGTGAAATGGATGAAAACTGTCGTGGTGCAGATAACTATTGCACCATGTACTCTTACGAAAAATCCTGGACTTAAAACCCTGTGGTACTTTATTAATGGTGATGTCCAGATAGTTAATACTCTGGTCTTCAACATTGTGTGTGAATGAAAGAAAATCTGTGGTGTGATTTAAATAATAAATAAATTCCTCCATATTTTCTTTTGACTCTTCCCAAAACACAAAAATGTCATCCAAAAATCTCAAGTAGCATTTAATTTGCCTCCTAAATCTACTTTTTAATATATATCTTTCTTCCCATTCTAACATCACCAAATTGGCGTAGATGGGGGCACAAGCTGCCCCCATAGCTACACCACTAACTTGTCTGTAGTGCTCTCCTTGGAAGCCTATAAAATTATTGTGTAATACGACCTCCATAAGTTCCAATATTAATAATTTTTGATCGTGGGGTACATCTAGATGTTTATGAATACTTTCTTCAAAAAAATCGAAACCCTCCACTCTAGGGATACATGTAAATAAGTCCTTTACATCTATGCTTATAAATTTTCATTCTTCGGACCACAGATCATTATTTATTTTACCAAGAAAATCCCAAGAGTCCTTAATCAGATGTTCTTGCTTTGTTATAATATTTTTAATAGTTTTATCAATATAAACTGCTAAGGGGTGAGTTTTGGAATTTTTTGCTGAGACTATTGGCCTAAATGGGGGCTCTGGAATGGATTTATGAACTTTTGGCACTCCAAAAAATTGTGGAATAATTGGATATAGTTGCCTCAAAAAGTGGTATGTCATTTTCTCTACTCTATTTTCTATCAAGTATTCATCCAATAAGGAGTTAATCCTCCTATAGGCTATTTGTATCTCATTATATGACACCGAAGTGTACGTATTCAAATCCATCAAAATATCGGTAAGGGCATTATTATATTCCTCATTGTTATACAAAACTACTCCCCCTCTTTTGTCCGGCTTCATAATTCTAATATTATTTTGTACTATTAAGGCCTCTAACAAACCCTCTTCTTCTTTGTTCAAATTATGATGTTGCCTTTCCTTTCTATTACTCATATATTCCTCATAAATCTCATTCGTAACTATATTTTCAAATGTGTATATAGCCGGATGTAAAGGGGGGTTGTAAATGCTACTCCTAACCAAACCTTTATTTGAAGTGGAACTTTCATCCACTGTTTTTTTATGTATTAATTTAAGGTTTAATTTTCTAAGGTATAACTTCAATTCCACTAAAATGTGAGCTAAGACCCCATACTTGAACCTAACAAATTTGAATCCCTTTGAAAACAAATCAAAGTGTTTTTTCTCCAACTCTGTAGATGTATAATTAAAAATTTTAAAACCTTATTTACATGTATCCCTATAGTGGAGGGTTTCAATTTTTTTGAAGAAAGTATTCATAAACATCTAGATGTACCCCACGATCAAAAATTATTAATATTGGAACTTATGGAGGTAGTATTAGACAATACTTTTATAGGCTTCCAAGGAGAGTACTACAGACAAGTTAGTGGCGTAGCTATGGGGGCAGCTTGTGCCCCCATCTACGCCAATTTGGTGATGTTAGAATGGGAAGAAAGATATATATTAAAAAGTAGATTTAGGAGGCAAATTAAATGCTACTTGAGATTTTTGGATGACATTTTTGTGATTTGGGAAGGGTCAAAAGAAAATATGGAGGAATTTATTTATTATTTAAATCACACCACAGATTTTTTTTCATTCACACACAATGTCGAAGACCAGAGTATTGACTATCTGGACATCACCATTAGTAAAATACCACAGGGTTTTAAGTCCAGGATTTTTTGTAAGAGTACATGGTGCAATAGTTATCTGCACCACAACAGTTTTCATCCATTTCACCAAAAAAGAAGCCTTATTAAGGGACAGGCTGTTAGGATAGCGAGGATGACCTCTGACTATCAGGATTTATGAAATTAATTTATATTTTTGGGTGAAAAGTTTGTGGAAAGAGGATACCCAAGAGAGATGGTGGGTAAACTTTTAGAGGAAGTTTACACTGGTTGGGGGACAAAATATAAGGCCTTATTAGGCCAACCTTTCACAACCGTAGTGGAACCTGAGAAAGAGACAAGAAACTTTTTAGGGGCATGTGTTACGGAATATAATGGGTTTTCCGAAGTGTTTACGAAAATAGTGGAAAACAATTGGTCTATATTAAAAACTAACAAAGAAGTTTATGAGATGGTAGGTAGTAGACCTCATTTTATATACAAGACAGGAATAAATTTTAAAAGGTTGCTTGAAAAGGGTAACCATTTAGACAACATCAAAAAAGCAACCAGTTCATGTGGTAGATGTGGGCAATGTTCACACATTTTCAAAGAAGAATTCATCAAATTAAAAAATGGTTTAGGTAGTGCAGTAAAATTTTGTAAGGGTAATTATCAAACCAAGATGTTAGTATATTTGGCTATTTGTACAAAGTGTTCATCATTTTACGTAGGGAAAACCGAAAAGGCACTTAAAGATAGAATATATGAACACTTATATGACATAAAAAATAGGAAAGAAACTAGTGCCCTATACAAACACTCGGTTTTTTGCACTTCCTTTAATGGTTTTAAGTTTGGGATTATTGATTTGGTTAAAAATAACCCAAGAGGAGGGGATATGAGGAACACATTACTCAATAGGGAACTCAGATGGCAATTGAGGCTGAAGGCCAATATAAGTCCAGGCCTGAATGAATATATTAGGATTAAGGCCATTTTAGCAGAAAGGGCAGGTAGAGTATGATGTTATTGCTGTAGGCCACAGCATTTTAGTGAAAATAGGGCTACATTAAAAATATATATATATGTGTGTGTATAGAATAATGTATATATATATATATATAGATATATAGATATATATATATATATATATATATATGTATATGTATTAAAAGACATTATCAAGATTGAAGTTTCATTTATTTCAACTTTTATACCATGATTGTTTGTAACAATCTTTTATTTTAATTTTTTCATTAATGTATTTTCCACACTTGTGTAGTGTGTGGTGTTTGGTAAAACAACTAAAGAGCCAGAAACCACTTGGTGGTGGAGCTTTAAAATTTTAAAATTGTATTTATTGGTTAATTAGACTAATTAAGACATTTTGTATAAATTGAGGGTGGCACCAGTACTGTTTTATCTGAAGAAGTCTCATTTGGCAGACGAAAGCGCTCATTTGTTTTGGAAAATAAAGAACTGAAGATTTACATCACTTGTGGCTTGGAACCTTTTTCGTTTTTCTTTTGCTGGTTTGGACTGTTTGTTTGATTTAGCCAACAATAGTTGTGCCTTGTACTTGGTAAATATTCTCACAAAAACAAAAATAATTGTGAATTAAATAAAATGCATCAATTATGTCATACAGCTACAGGAATATCACCAAGATACAATTTTAAAGCTTTGACACCAAATTCATGACAAACACTGGTGTATAAACTTTTGACATCAATAGCGATCCAATACATATCACTCATCCATTTTATCCCTTTAATCCTGTCCAAAAAATTGAAGGTGTCTTTTATGAAGTAGGTAATTTCATCACAGAATGTAACAGATAACTGTGTAAAAGTAGTCCTGTATTTGGTATAAAATAGTTAGAGGCAGAGACTATGGGCCTACCAGGTTGGTTAACCATATCCTTGTATATTTTTGGAAGACAATAAAAATGCACCATCAAATTTTCATTACTATAAAATTTATTTTCAATTTAATTTCTTAAAAAATAACCCAACCTGTAGCCTTTCTCTAATAAACCCTTAAATTATTTTCTTGCATTTATATACTCAGTTATTGACACCTTCTTATAAACATTTTCAATATTTAAATGGTCAAAACACATTTTAAAATATTGGGTAAAATTCAACATAACAATTGTATTGCCCTTGTCAGAAGGTTTAAAAATAAGTTCTCTCTATTTACCCATCAGTTAAATTATAATTAATTGAAGATGTATTTTAAATAAATTCAAAAAAGCTGTTTGCATAGTAAAATTTGTCATGGCAACAAACTGCTGTATCCCCTCATGACTGAAAGAGGGCATAAAATCACTTTTACAAACTATCTTGCTGGCATCAAGCTGGCAATATGCATTATAATCCCATTCATCATTTTCTTCAGAAATACATGTAAAGAAACAACCCATCAAACTATCAGTCCCATCCTCATAAATATCATAAACAGCATTTTTATTTTCTTGAGCTAAAGATTAATTAATAAGATGCAACTTCCTACTCAATTTAAAAATATGAGTTTTTAACACATGCAGTCGTGGCAAAACTGCAGGCACAAATTTCAGGCCACAGCTTAAAACGGACATTTGTATATTATTTAAAATAATACCAGATAAATTAACAACAGACTTCTAATTCAATGCATGTTCTAAACAACTATCCCCATCTGAAAGCAAAAATATCAAGTACCATTTAGTCTTTTTATTGCAGTGTTGAAAATATCGTCTGCTGTTAGCTGATCCATGGTGTTCACTAGATATCCCATCCTGACATTGGTACTGGTCTGCAGAGCATTTCCTGTTCTGAAAATAATTGTTGGAGATACTGTGGTTGCTGAGCTGGAGGCAAGGGGGACAGGAATTATTTTCACTATCCCAATCTGTAGGGCCTCCCGTTGCTTTGGAAGAGGCCAATGATGTTACATGTCATCTTTTATCCACTTCCTGTTCACTAAAGCATACCCCTCACTAACATCTATTCCTACTGGACCTCCAAGGAAACACATTCCCACTATTATAGTCTCTAATATCTCACTGCAGTTTGGACTTTTTCTTTTGCATTAGATCTTACTCAAATCCACACAGTCTCTCATTGATCCCTCCCAGTTGTTGTTCTAACTGGGGAACACTAAGTTGGACAGAGAGAGTCTGGCAAGTGGAAGATATTTCTTCTTCTAGTTGGCGTTGTTTTAACAAATACCTTATGATGAGAACGTTCACCCATTCAATTGTACAGCAATGAGCTGCAGTTACTTATCTATCTTGGAATTTTTTATCATCTTCATCAGACTGGTTGAATGGTGTAAATGTTTTGGAAATGTTTTTTTTTTAAAGTGCTTAAGCCCCTAGGGGTAACATCTAATTCCACATACCTCTGCAGACTCAACAAATTTAAATAAACAATTGTCTCTTTTGTCATCAGATGTTCCAATTTCTCAGTTAACTCCACTAAATCCACAGAAAGAGAATTGGTGACACTCTTACCCACTGAGGTAAAAACATTAGCAATTATTTTTTTCCAATCCTCTTCTAAAAACCTCTCCTAAAACTTGGGTAGCCCTTCACCACCATAAAAGCTATTACCACAGTCTGCCAGATGTTCTCCTATTGAAATTATATAATTTTCCATGCTTCTTTGTGTAGGATCATGAAAAGTACTAGGTAAATGTACAGAAGGATCACTGGCCATGCAAACCAAAGATAATAAACACAAACAAAAAAACTTGATATATATAAAACAACAAAAAAAGCCATTGGAAAACTGAATTTATTCAAAAAGAATTTCGGCAGACAACTGCCTTCAAGGAGTACAAACATTCAAATAACTCAGCAACTTATACATAATTCATAAAACCTAATACAAGTTAACAATTATATTTAATTAAACAGTTAAATAATTATATTTAATTATGTTACAAATTTCCAGTTGCATTCTGCATTGAAACCACTGGGGGACAGTGTACTTCTTCTTTGGGCTTTTCCTGGTTAGGGGTCACCACAGCGGATCACCTATCCACTTATTATTGACAGTGGAGTTTTACAGTGTCGAGTTATCAGCCTGGCACCCAACTTTCCAGAGAAGGCACACACATGCACGCACTCACGCCTATGGCCAATTGAGAGTGTCCAATCCACCTACAGCATGCCTTTGGGATGTGGGAGGAAACCCGAGCACCAGGAGGAAACCCACGCAACCACAGGGAGGACATGCAAACACCGCACAGAAGGCACCCCACCAGAGGATTGAACCTCCCAATCTAGTGTTATTACCTCATTCTACCTAATACAGGGAGAACATTTGAGAAGGCCAATCCACTTAGTTTCTGCTCCTCCTTTCTCTCTTTCCACTTAAAAAAAAAAACATTCTAAGCTTGTTTCCTGCTGGTAGTCTAGTCCAGATACAGATTTGCTGTGTCCAGGACTGTTTGTGGGCTTCTGAGCCACCAAGCCTTTCTGTGTTGGAGGGAAGCCTTCTAGCTTAATTTTGTTTCTTAGAACTAGCCAGTTTTTTAGTTTCAGCACTCAAATCTGTTTCTTTGAGCTCAGCACTTGTTCAGAACTCATTGTAAGCACTAAATAAGCTACAAATTACTACAGGACTCAACTTTCCCCACTTGTCTAGAGGAAAACAGTTTCTAGTACTTAACAAATAAGCACCTATCCAGGCATATCTAAGGGTCAGCTCCCAGTGTTTTCTCCTGTGTACCTGATGAATCTGGGGCATCTTGGGGCAATGCAGCAATTGCCTCATGTACACAGACAACCCTTTCCTCCTACCACCCAACACTACAACCTGTGAGAGATGCACTTGTCTAGCCAAACTGGAGGTAAAACTCTCTCCAACCAAGACTGAACTTGACAGTCAAGAGGAGAAGGTAAACACTTGCACCACACCACACTCATCACAAAACATACACCACCAAAACACACACATACAAACACAAAACTCACACCTACATTCATGGAAGCTCTCAGTAAAAACTTGCCCAAGCAACAGGGACCTCCAAAGCAGAAACACAAGCAACCTCTACCCCCCCAACACAACCCAAATGACACATAGCCCACAAACTCAGTGTGCCACTCAACCACAGCCCATAAGGCATAACAACGTACCCAAAACTCTAGTCATAGTTGACTCTATAGTCAGGCACACTGATGTTCCACTCACCAGGCTAAACAAGGAGAAAGTTACTGTCAGCTGCCTGTCGGGTGCCAGGATGCACCACATAACGCATGCACTCAGGTCACTCCACAACAAGTACAAATATGACTCTGTCATTGTCCTTGCTGGTGTGAATGACCCTAAGACGTACCTCCCTGGACTACATGAAAAGGGACATGGAGGAGCTATCCAATCTTGTAGCCCAGGCAGGTATGACCCTAGCCCTGAGTAGTATCCTGCCATCACCCAGAATGATACCACAGTACAAGGACAAAATGATTGACTTCAACAATTGGCTAAGCTTCTGGTGTCATTCTAAGGGGGTCCAGGGTATGTCTGCCTGGGATGACATGATCGACAAATCACAATGCTTTGCCAGAGATAGCCTGCACCTGTCGGCCCTGGGATTCCAGATACTGGCTAAGGCTCAAGCCACCCCTATAGTGCCTTTTTTAGGCAAGGTTCAAATGACAAATTCACCACCATAACAGGTACAAGCAAGCAAAATCTGAGGGTATTGCTACTCAGTGCTAGAAGTCTAAACCTCAAAATGCACTCACTCGCAGCACTCCTTAAAATGGAGAACATTGACATCTGTGCAATGACAGAGACCTGGTTCAAGCCTCCAGAGAGTACTCCTGCATTACCAGGCTATCATACCACACCTTTCGGCCACCTAACCTGGACCAAAACACTAAAGATAGAGGTGTGTCTATATTCATTAAGGATGTCCACAACTCCAGGCTAGTTGATCAGCATAATGCAGCCGAGATTATCAAAGTGCAACTAACTCTGGGCAAGACCGCAAACCAAATTGGAGCTTGCTACAGATCCCCCACCATACCCCAGGATTCCCAGTCCTCATTTCTTGATACACTGGAAAATATTAGGGTACAACCTAACACCCTAATAATGGGCAATTTCAACTACCCCACCATTAACTGGGAAAACTACTCATGTACCAACTCTTGTGCTCAACATTTTCTTGAATTCATAAATTCCAATGGCTTGGATCAACTTATTCACACCCCCACCAGGGGCAGCATTATCCTGGACCTGGTTACTACCAACATGGGCAACATGGGCTCCACACCAGAGGTCAATTCCTCGTTGGTCAGATCCGACCACAAGCCTATCACCCTAGACATCCGCATTCCATCCCCACCCCCCCATTTGGAAAACCACAGTAAAAGATTTCTCTAAAGCCAACTTCACGCTTCTTAAGATAGAAGTAACAAACTTCACGACACCCACGCTGACAGACAATAGAGGTATGACTGCTGAGTCCTACAAAAATTCACTTTATAAGCACTTACATGAGTGAATGGATCATGCAATCCCTAACAGAACCAAGATGCTAGCCTCCAAAAAAGGAAGCCAATCTGTTGGTCCCCTGCCATAAACAAACTCTACAACAGAAGAAAGAAACTGTTGCAAAAAAGAGTAAAATTCCATGATTGAAGGAACTCCCTGGTCAGCCTCAGTAAGAAGCTGAGATCCCTTATAAAATCCTTCAAAGCTAGTTACGAAAACAAAATTGCCACTGACTCTAAAGACAACCATAAAGCATTCTATAGCTATGTCAAGAATCTCAATGGCAACATTCAGATCTGCTCTGAGTTACAGCACAATGGCATTAAATATACAGAACCAACTGATATTGCCAACATCCTGGCAGATAGGTTCAGTGCTAACTTTAACCCCCCCCCCCCTCATCCCCTAAAGGGCCCATCTCTATACTGGAAGAATGCAAAGTTCTTGTAATCACGGCTGCCCAGGTAAAAAACACACACTCCAAAGCCAAGAACACAACATCCATGGGACCTGACAACATCCCAGGCTACATTCTACATGAACTACAGAACAAACTGGCACCCCACCTAAGTACCATGTTTAATCATAGCCTCACCTCAGGCTATGTGCCCACTGAATGGTGCACAGCGACGGTTATCCCACTCCACAAAGGTGCCACCACGGACCCTCGAAACTACTGCCCCATTAGCCTGATGAGCCTGGTCTGCAAGGCTATGGAACATATCATCATGGAACTTATAAACAATGACATTGGTAATCTCCAAACTCTGGACTCCACCCAGTTCGGGTTTGTAAAAGGCAGATCATGTCTCCTAAACCTAATAGACTTCTTTGAAGCGGTCACGAAAGCCATAGATGAGGGTAAGGTGGTTCACGCAGCCTATCTAGATCTCGCCAAGGCTTTCAACACCACCCCCTACTCTGGAATTATAGACAAACTCACAAAACTAGGTATAAATCCCTATGTCACAAGATGGGTTGCCAACTGGCTCACTTCAGAACCCACTGTGAAAGTAGCAGACTCCAAATCCAACTTCAGACCAGTGACAAGTGGAGTACCACAGGGTTCAGTTCTGGGAACACTCCTGTTTGGTATCTACTTCTCTGAAGTACAGGCTAACACAGAAGGTCTTTGACTAACAAAGTTCGCAGATGACTGCAAATTAAGAGCCATAATCAAAACTCCAAAGATGTGGACATCCTACAAAAGGGCCTCGCTGAGACAGATGCCTGGTGCCAAAGCCATGGCCTCAAGCTCAATGCCAAAAAGTGCATTGTCATCCCTTTTGGTAAAAACTCTGCACCCATGAACTACCACATAGGCGTTAGTCTACTTAACACCAAAAGTGTGATAAGAGACCTTGGGACACAGGTGGAGAGTAGTCTCTCCTTTGATAATCACACTGCCACAGTAGTCAGGAAATCCTTCTATGTGGCACACCTCATCACAAAAGGTTTCTCATCCAGGAAAAAAGAGGTCATTGTTCCTTTCTACTCGTCACTCATTAGACCCATCATAGAGTACAACGCTCCTTTTGGTATGTACCTCACAAGACTTCTACAACAACTGGAAAGGCCGCAGAAATACCTCTCAAAGAGGATTACTGGCCTCAAACAGATGCCCTACACAGACCTCCTCAAGAAATTGCAGCTTTACTCCATTGCATATCACCTACTCAGAGGCGATCTCTGCCTAACACACAAAGCTATGTCAAACTCAAAGTTTGGACATGCTCCACTTAAAGAAATCCCAATCCCTCTGAGCTACATGCTCTAGGGACCTAAACCTTGTCACCACAATAAACAGAACATGCTGGAGGGATAGATCCTTGTCCCAGAGACTTCCCATACTCTGGAACAAACTACCTATCTATATCAAACAAAGCTCCTCATTAGTGCTCTTCAAGAAAAATCTTGATGATTGGATGGGAGATAGGAAATTCGCCCCAGGGATCACTTCTGTGGCTCTGCTCGACAGTGGCACAGGAAAATAATTTTATTGGGTGGCGAAAGCCAGTGTATCTTTTGGCTAGGCTTATATAGGCCCTAGGGCCAATAGCCTAGTACCTACCTATGAACCTATGAAACTATGAACCAGAGAACCTCTTGCTGTGAGGGGGCAATGCTAACCACTGCACCACCATGGCTGCCCTACTGGGCGACAGTGTACCATACTTCAAAATAAAAACATTTTCCTTATAAAGCAACTTTCTTTTAACTCATTGCATCCGAGTGACGAGTGATGCCTTCAGGTGCATCTGAAGTTAACTCCTATTGATGCCGCTAGGCATCAAACATTGCTTGTTCATATTTGCATCAATAATTCCAATACCATGCTATGTAGAAGGTTTTTGAAAGATTTCATCTTAACGCTTACACAATGGAAAACTCAATTGCATTTATATCTGACATCTGTCTAGTGTAGGCAAATGGATATTAACTGTTTTTATGATATTAATTTATATACATATCATTTTCACATTTTTCCAAATATGTCAACAACCAAGTAAGAAAGACAGAACTGCTTAGCCTCACATACTGTCAGCGGCATTTTATTCATCTAGCTAAGAGCTTTCATGTGTGCAACTTGAGTGGTTGCTGAGATATTGTAAGTTGTTTATAAAATATTACAAATGTAATATTTACCTTGCTTACTGTGACTTATAAAATTTGGTTTAAGACCTAGAACCTAAAGAATACTACCACTGTAAATATAGTTTGTGCTGAATATTTTGCCATTTATATTTCATAACTCCTGTGATACCAGAGATATGAACATTTGTTTGAAATGCGAAGACATAATTTGATTCTGTCAAAAGGCTTAGGTCCCCCCTATTGGAAGTTACAGTGTAAACTTCCTGAGCTCTATCGGAGTGAATGAGTTAATATCAAAATGCTTAACACTAGGGACTACTTGTTCCAAGATAGCAACTTTTCAAACTTCAGAATTGCTGCCATGACATGATTCATAATGCATACCCAAAGGACTATTTTCCTTCACATTTTTTATATCTCTCATATTCTCTAGTAATCTGATTTTAAAGGGTCTTTTGCTTTCTCCTATATAGAACAGGTTACTAGGACATTTTAAGGCATATACAATGCCTTATGTATAAGAATAGTACTTCCCACTTGGATTAAAAAGAACACCATTGATCCTAATAAAACTATTCACAATGTACTTACAGCCTGAACAACTTTCACATCTGAATGTGCCCTTCACCAACAATTCCTTATGCAAATTATTTATTGGTTTTATAAACTTGCCGAGTACAATAATGTCCTGAATGCTTCTACCTCTTCTATATGAAAACATGAGGGCAGTACATAAGCTATTAATAAACTCTCTAAAATTTAAACAAAAAGCCCCCAAAGTATTTAATAATATTTACAATCTGATTACTAAAAGCATCAAAAGTAATTACTAATAAATCTTCCTACGTTCATGCCCATCCCCATCCCATTTGTTATTACTGAACCTCGCCTTTAGTGACTTTCATAACCTCTTCCACGGCATGTAAATTACAACATAAGTAGCTGAATTTTATGCTAATAAGGAAATGAACACTGTGGAGTGATTCATCAAAGAGTAAAGTAACTGTGTAGACTCCATGTTTATGTTGATCGTGTATGTGAAAGTTTACCAAATACAGGAGTCTACATGGAAATTGCAATTAATTTTCCATACATTTGTACAGACCAGACCTGAACATGTAACCCCACACACATTATGACATTCCCAGGCATGTTGGATGCTAGAATAGTATGTTAAAATTAGCAATAAGTCCTTATTAAGTGCTGTGACATAAATGCCGCTTTGCATCCTCACCCCAAGTAAAAATGTAATTGTAACTAATGTAGACAGCAAAATGTATGCACCCCATGAAATTTAGAATCCCAAACCTGAATTATACACCTGAATAATGCCCTCCCATGACTGTACAACCTTGGGCTCAACTTCAGTTCCTTTGCCTATATGGTTACCAACCATGTAGATTCAGGGCTGTCAACACAGTGAAGATGCAAATGAGGTCAAAACTCATTAGAACTGCTGAATCCAAAAAACTTGCAACTGTGTAGAGATGTGCACTTTTTGTAAGCACTTTCACAGGTTTTGTGTTGAATGCATGGCAACAGTGAATGATGACATCAGGAGGGTGTGTCAGTTTACACTTAGAGGTGTACATGTAGGTCTATGAAGTGTAAAAATGCATGCAAGCAGTGCACAATTACCTAGTTCTGCGTCATTCTCTTTATTCTTTTGTTAAAATGCATCTTATCTATTTCTTTTTAAATTAATGGCCTTGTTTGGATGATGCAGTGCTTAGCGTAACCATGGAAAATGGAGGAATGAATGGCACATTTATTCATGCATGTCATATAACTATTCCTGTGGCAGCATGTGTATGTCTAGGTTAGAGTATATAAGGACCTGGGATCTACTGCAGGATCTGCAATCTTCCCTCTGCTTTTTGAACTGCATATTTGCATGATATAACATGCAAGGACAAAACTAAGAAGTTCCCTTATATTCACCTTATGTCATCGTTGGTGTGCGCAGTGTCAGTATGAACAGCGTCGGTCCACACCGATGTGCGTAGGTGCACATCATGCACTGATGGGCACTAACAAAGTTCATATATTCAGTAAAGTAGTAGATATTTTTCATAGCTGCTAATTACAGCTTATGCAGGTGATTTCAATAAGCTGTAAAGCATCCATCTGGCCTACATTCTGTTTTTTCCTGCATACTTCCATCCCATGGGAGTAGACACAAGGGAATTTTAGGCCTGAAATAAAATATTTTCAATTGCTGCTTTTGCAAGGAAAGTCCTGAACCAAGAATGTATTATAGCAATAACCCACGCCTGGGTGTGGGTAATGCGGGATTTACCCACGGTTGGCGTGGTTTGGTCCCGAGGGTGAAGCCCGAGGGACCAAACAAAGACAACCGTGGGTAAATCCCACATTACCCACAGCCAGAAGTGGGTTATTGCTATTATACTATGACATTATTTAAGAAAAGAAATAATTACTTTTCTTAAATAATGGCATTGTATAATGCCTCTTTGCTGCCCTTCCACAGCTGGCTGGTATCCGCGGCAGTTCTGATGTACTGTGCATGCCTACGCAGTACATCAGAGCTATGGCCAAAAGCAATGGAGAAAACAAGATCTCCGTTGCTTTTTACTGTTTCGCTATGTTAAATGGGTTTAACATAGCGAGACAGCTTTAAAATAAGCAACGTTGCTTATTTTAAAGCTGTCTCGCTATGTTAAACCCATTTAACATAGCGAAACAGTAAAAAGCAACAGAGATCTTGCTTTCTCTGTTGCTTTTTTTTTTTAAACCTGTCTCGCTATGTTAAACCCATTTAACATAGCGAGACAGGTTTAGAAAAAAAGCAACGAAGAAAGCAAGCTCTCCGTTGCTTTTTACACACTGTGTCGCTATGTTAAAGGAGTTTAAAATAGCGAGACAGCTTTAAAAAAAGCAACTGAGATCTCCGTTGTTTTTTTTAAACTTGTGTCGCTATGTTAAACTCTTTTAACATAGCAAGACAGTGTTTTAAAAGAGACTTATACTAATGGAAAAAGTCCGGGCGACCGGACCTTTTTCCATTAGTATAAGTCGATTTACAACGTGCACGCTGGCCAATCAGCATGCACGTTTTGGAATATTAATGAGGGGTCATGGTATAATCTGTAATAATAGTCCACAAGCGCAAATAAATCCAGTCCTTTGGATGCGAAAACAACGATTTATTGTATAATCCACAAGGTGCAACAAGAAAAACAATAGAACGCTCTCACAACGTTTTTGTCATCTACTTTATCAATATACAAACAATTAAAATGTAGAACTTCTTATATATCCCACAGTTTCCCTCCAAAAAAAACCAATCATTCAATTATTCAATAAGTACAACTAATTTAGAAAAACAGCATGAGTTACATAAAATCCTGTGTAACATGAATTGGTGTATAAGTAATAACTTTTTAAATAACTGAAATAGTCATAGTTCAGTGTTATTTTCTTTGGATAGTGAAAATAGTGATGTATGTAAAATCTTAATGGATAATAAGTGAGGTAAAATAAAATCATCATAAACATGGGAGAGCAACCATTCTGAAAGTAGTGGCTCCATCTAGTGATAAAGTCATAAATAACAAGTCCATAAAATTCATGTGTTTCAATAATTAAAAATACTTAAAATGTTAGTAAAATAATTGATAAAATTTATATAAATAAATTCATAATGATAAAATTGAATTTGTTAATAAATATTGCTTAATAAATATTGTAAATAAATATTATAAATAAATATTTAGTATTTAATGATTGTTAACAATTTAATGAACATAATGGGTAAGCTATAATTTTGCAGCTCTTAGTTTTAATACTGGTTTAAGGGAAAGCATCTCATTGAGTCCTGGACTTTTTCCAGCGTCTAGAATCACTTGCCAATACAATTCTCTGTATTCTATCTGTGTTTCCCACATGCCACCTCTGGGATTAACAGGTATTACATCTAGTACAAAAAACTCAAAACTTGAAGTACAACATTTCAGTGAGTGTTTATAAAGTGCATTAGTGTCTTTCTTTACCTTCATATCATATAAGTGCTCATATATCCTTTGCTTAAGCTTTCTCTCACTTTTGCCTATATAAAATGACTCACATTTTGTACATGTCGCAATATAAATAATGCCCTTCGTGTCACAGTTTGCAAACGTGTTCAAGTACAATTTCTTTTTTCTAGCTTTCAAGAATATATATTCACTGCATTTTAGGTGAGCACAATACTTGCACCTCCCACATTTAAATAAGCCTTTTTTCTTTGTTAACACATTCTGGTTGTTCACCAGAGACCTATTCTCCACAATGTTTTTAATGGTTTTACCCTTTCTGTATGTACAAGTAAATTCATTATCAAAGATGCCTTCTAGATCAGACATTTTTGAAAAGTTTTTCCATTCCCTCTGAAAGATCTTTCTAATGAAATTTGAATTCCCATCAAATGTGGATATTAAGCCTGGGTCATATTCACCAGTAGAGGTGTTTTTCTTGTTTAAGTTTTTTTCAGTTTCTGGTTTACCCAGAATTGGTGCAAACCTGTCATTTCTGTTTTCTAACACTTCTGCTAGAACTAAGTTAAAAAGTTCAGGTGGATATGCCCTTTTATAGAACAGTTCCCTTAGGAATTCTACTTCTTCAAGGAATGTTGAGTTGTCAGAAGTCATACGACTTGCACGTACCAGTTGTCCTTTAACAACCCCTTTCTTTTGGTGAAAGGGGTGACAACTGGAAAAGTGCAAGTAAGAGTTTGAGAATGTTTCTTTCCTATATATGCTAGAGGTGAAATTGCCATTACTTTTTCAAATTTTTACATCTAAAAAATGAACTTCATTCTCGTTGTAATCAGATGTGAATTTTAAAAAACTAGATGTAGTGTTCAAATGTTGTTTGAAATTGTTAAAACTTTCTGCATTGCCATTCCAGATGAAGCATAAGTCATCCAGAAATCTAGAATATAGAACACAATTACCAAAGTAAGGTGATGTCTGAAGAAATTTCATCTCCCAATATGTCATAATGGTATTGGCATATATGGTGGCACAATGGGCACCCATCGCCACACCCCTAACTTGCCTGAAATATTCTCCTTGAAAATAAATGAAGTTGTTTTTTAATATAATCTCCATAAACATTAAAACATTTCTGAACTCAATTTGAGTCAACTTTTTACTATGCACTAAAATCTCCTCAAACCATAACATGCCTGTGTCATGCGGAATACTTGTGAATAGGTCAATAACATCCATTGTGGCAAAAGTTACATTGTCTGAGTATAATTCTTTTTAACCTTCTTAAAAAATCCCAAGAGTCTTTCAACACAGCTGTATTGAAATCCAGTATACCTTTAGTCTTTGAATCAACATATTTTGCTAGGGGTGCTGTAACTGAACCATCAGCAGAGACAATGGGTCTTAGAGGGGGATCCAAGTTGTTCTTATGTACTTTGGGAATTCCAAAAATACATGGGACTTTGGGCTTTTCTACTGACAAGTAATGGAAAGTGTCTTTGTCTATAGAGCCTTCTAACAACATGTCATATAAAATATTGTGAATTCTTTGATTGGCTATGTTGATTTCATTAATAGAGGCTCTAGTGTACTTGTCAGTGTCATTTAATATGTCCATCATCTTCCCTTCATAAACTATTGTGTCCATTAGCACCATACCCCCTCCCTTGTCTGGTTTCATGACCCTTAGATTTTTGTTGTTACAGACTTCCTTGAGAACAAGGTTCTCAGCTTGCGTTAAATTAGAGTGCGTTTTTTGATGAAGTAATCCCATTCTAATTTCATTCTCCACTTTGTCTTCAAAATTCTTTAATTGTGGGTGAATGGGTGGATTGTACAGACTTTTTCTTTTTAGACTTTCTGTATTAAAACCTGTATTGGTCTGTTTAAAAATTAGCTGCAAATTCTTTTTCCTAATAAAAAGTTTTATATCAACTAAAAGTTTAAAAATGTCGGTTCCTTTATTAGGAATAAAAGTGAACCCTTTAGAAAACAGATGAAACCATGCTGTGTTTAAATGAATATTGGTGTATTTAAAAATATTGAAACCATCAAAAGACCATATATGTGAATCCTTAGTAATGTTAGATGGTAAACCTTTAGTATCTAGTTCCAGTTGTGTTCTTTTCTTGGGGGCGACTGCCACCCCCTCCCCCTGTAGTTTTTTGAGTTATATGTAACCTTCCCTTTTTCCATTAGTCTTTCAGACCTTCTGAGCACAGGAAACTTTTCTTCCGAAAGCAACTGTCCTATATTATCATTGTCATTAATATGATACACTTCATCATCTTGTTTTTCACCCCATTTCCCAAAATCCTTCCTATATACATTTCTGGGTTTGGGGTAATGTACTTTGTCCTTGTACTCATTTACATCTCTATCAATTTTACCCAACTTTCTAGTGTGAATATCCTGACATTTTGATTCTAAATTTTTTAAAAGTTTGTGGTATTTCTCTCTTTCACTATCCACTGTGTACATCAAATCTTCTATAACAGCTTTATTAATTTTATCAATGTCTGCAGTTTTTCCATTTCATTCTCATTATTTCTTATAATAGCCCTCATAATTCCATAACCACAATTATCAAAAACAGTAATCAATTCATCATGAAAGGCAGTACCTTCAATAACATGATTTGGGTATTTGCATACCCTAAGTCCCTTTGGGACAATGTTAATAGATAAACAATGTTTTAAATAACTATTGTCCATGTCCAAGAGTTTGTATTTGTACAAATAAAAGTCAAAGTCTTCTAACATAGCATTGTAGCTTTTTTTGTTAAACTTTGGAACAAGTGGTTGCTCAAAGTCGTATTTTGTGTTCAAAATACATGTGACAAGCTTGCCAGTACCTGAAACGCTGCTAACACTAGTCGGTGACCTCCTTGGGTGGTTCCGTTGTGTTTGCGCTTCTGTTCTTGCATCAGGGTTGTCAGGAATATCATCCCTGGTAATGTGAGGAAAACTATCCATATCAGAATCATCTAAAGGTGGTATTTCGTTCTGGTTAGGAATTGTGTCATTGGTGTTTCGAACGTTACGCTGTAAAGCATCTGGTTGAGCCTGCTGATTTCCTGGTATAAGCGTAGCTCATTTTTTTTGGAGGGAAACTGTGGGATATATAAGAAGTTCTACATTTTAATTGTTTGTATATTGATGAAGTAGATGACGAAAACGTTGTGAGAGCGTTCTATTGTTTTTCTTGTTGCACCTTGTGGATTATACAATAAATCGTTGTTTTCGCATCCAAAGGACTGGATTTATTTGCGCTTGTGGACTGTGACGCTCTTTTTTGGTTTTGGTTTACTTTTGCGCCACTTGCTCCACTTTACATTTTTATAATCTGTAATAATATTATGGTATACTCTTGTATATCTTATCTTGGTGCAGTAATGAAGTAAATAATGGTGGATTTGTCCAGAAAGCACCTTAACATGTGACAGCAGACACTTACTTTGCTCATATGTGTCCATTACTAAGGTTTTCTTTCTTATTCCTCTCTTTTTCATTGCACTTTTTGCGTGATGCACTACATAGCGCAAATAACATTTGCAAGTAATGGCTATGTATTATGGTGGACCACCTATTAAGCAGACAGCCAAAAATAGTAACCAGATACATTCAATTAATGCCCTTGGACATCATAAAAACCTGGCCTGGAGTACAGATGGTACTTGGTTCTTGTACAGAGTGTGCATCCTTTGTTTTACTGCTGTGACATTGCAGTGTACAACAATGAAGTGCAACACAGACAACTGTTTTCTCAAGATTCTTGTGGCAACAGATGTAGGTATAGAACTGGCATACATATGGTCCTGGGTTCGAATACACTATACACCACAGAGTATTATTTTTCCTGATGTTAGCAATGTGGCTCATGATTGCACACTGCTTACCAATGGCCAAACAGGCATAACTTGCATGCATGTACACTTTGTTAACCATCTCACAAATCTGCTGTTCACTGCGCTATGCACCTGTATATATGATGCTGTCTTATTGGTGTTTATTGTCCATTTCCTTTGTATCACATAAAATTACTTATTTATTTTATTTATTGACATTTGTTGACCGGGTTAGTCCAACTGGGATTTTGTCCCATTTTCAGTGGAGACCCGAGGAGAAAATTTCCAGATAGTACAATAAAAAACACTACAGTAGTATACAGGTATAGCAAACAATAGACATAAAACTAGTCATTTCAGTAGTAAAACAAAAAACAAAACAATACAGTAGTAAATAATAAACAAAACAACATTAACAATAGTTGAATGATAGCACAAGGTTTTGTTTTTTTTTTTTTTTTTTGCTATGTAACTGTACTGGTGGGGATAGAGTTCAGAAGTATGACAAGGATAGATGGAGTGATTCCAATGTGGGGGGAGGAGAGAATTATGTAGGGTCATAGCAGGGGCAAATTCTGGAATTGAGTAAATGAGTCTTATAGTTTTCTTTTAAATAGTGGGGTGTGAGAGACTGAGTGAATGTCAAGGGGTAGTTTGTTCCAGGCTTGGTCCACAGAGTGTTTGTAGAGTAGCTTACCTACTGACTTATTTGGGTGGCAAATATCAAGCAATTGTTGATTAGAGGTGCGGAGGGGTCGAGATGGGGTGTAGACCGAGACAAGAAGAGATAAGGATGGACAGTAGAATGGTTTAAAGAGCACAGAGTGCAACATGTGAAATTGATAGAGATGTAGTAGTTGTGGGAGTTTTAGCCATTGTAGAGACTTCAAAGCAATGCAGTGGTGTGTGTTGTTTGGGGAATTGGTGATGAATCTGGCTATTTTGTGGTAGGATCGTTGGAGTTTATTCAGGGTAGTTTTTTGGATATTTGTGAGAACTGGAGCAGCATAGAGGAGTGAGGGGAGGAGGAGTGCTTGTCCTAGGGTGAGTCTAGCTTCAGGATTGAGATATTTTTTGTTTCGGTATAATAGACCTAATTTCTGATGTGTTTTCTTTATACATTGCTGTATGTGTTGACTGAATTTTAATTCATCGTCGATAATGACTCCAAGGAGTTTTGTGTGGGTGTCAGGCAGGATAGCTGTGTTATTGCACGACTTAATGACAAAGGAGGATTTATGATGATTAAGAGAGTGGGGTAGGAAGAGTAAGAGTTTGGTTTTACTAGGATTGAGAATCAGTAAGTTTTCTGAAAGCCATTGTTCAGTGGAAAGTAGAGCTGTTTGGGTTAGGGAGTGTAGGTCAGAGATGTTGTTGGCTGTAGAAATGATTGTGGAGTCGTCTGCATATTGTATAAGTGAGGACTGATGGCATGAGGTGAAAAGGTCATTGGTGAAGATGCTGAATAAGAGGGGACCCAAGATGGAACCTTGTGGCACACCAGTAGAGAGAGGTAAGAATGGAGAAGGGGAAGAGAGCCATTTAACTGATTGTTTGCGTTCAGACAGCTAGCTAGCAAACCAGCTGAGGGTGGGGGTGGAGAGGTGAAAGTTAGTGAGTTTAGATAGTAGTAGTGGATGAGACACTGTATCAAAGACTTTGGAGAGGTCAAGAAAGAGACAGGAAGTAAGTTTATTGTTGTCCAGAGATTCTGCTATGGTGTGAGTGAAGGATAGTAGAGCAGTAGTTGTGCTGTGATAGGGGCGAAAGCCGGTGAGTAAGTTTTGATTGAGAAGGTGATTCATAAGTAGAGTGTGGATGCATTTTTCGAGTATCTTAGATAGTGGGGACAGAATGGCAATGGGTCGGTAGTTTGAAGGGTCAGTGGAGTTACATCCTTTGTGGAGAGGGATAGTGTAGAAGGATTTCCAAAGGGTAGGAACAGTAGATTATTGATAGATCTATTTATTAATATTGTTACTGGATAGGCGATAGAGTCAGCAGCGAGTTTAAGGAAGGTCGGAGGTAATTTGTCAGTGGAGGGGGAGCATGGTTTGAGTTTGAGCAGTAAAGATTTGATGTAGGAAATGGGCACAGGCTTAAAGTAAAAGGGTGAAGTGTTGGGGGTGGGCGAGGGGACAGGTACTGAGGGAGAGGTGGGTTGAGAGGGTAGGAGATTTTGTATGGAGGAGATAAAATGTGAGTTAAGTAGGGTAGCTGTTGCCTCATGAGTTGTGTTTGGGTAGGTTGAGGGTTAGAGGGATTACCAGGGTAGAGGATGCTGTTGAGTGTTGTCCAGAATTTACGAGGGTTTGATTTATATTTGTGTACTTGCGGAAAAATTACAAATACATGGCACATTTTAAATATATGTCATGTATTCACAATATATACATGTATTGTCCTGCCCCCCCACATACACACACACACACACACACACACACACACACACACACACACACACACACACACACACACACACACACGAAATTTAGAATCCCAAACTTGATTTATACACCTGAATAATGCCCTCCCATGACTGTACAACCTTCAGCTCAACTTCAATTCATTTGCCTGTGTATGTGAGCAGTTACTTGACATTACAGAGATCTTTTTACACTAGTATGTGGGACACTGTTATCATCATATGCTCAACAGACAATGATGATGTACCACCACATACTCAACAGACAGTACTGATACAGTCAGCTATATCAGATTATTGCATATAAAACCATCCCACCAGGGCAGGAACAGGCACCGGCCTGGAGCCCAGGAAGATGTCACCTAGGGCCTTTATAATCCTAGCCATGTTATACCATTGTTTTCTTATTGACAAACATGTGTGGTTAATATTTGCAGTGCAAATGTATGATCATCATCGACTGCCCTTATCCAAGAGGGACATGGGTGACAAACCTGTGGTAAAGTTACATTCTCCCATCCACTTGGCTAAGTTATGCTTAAATAGGGTAATTGAGGAGCTCTGTTTTATGTGAATTGGAATTTTTTCCAAAGGAGTGGCAATCTCTGAGAGACATATCTGTCTTTATAGCATGCCTTGTTAATGGTTCAGGCTAGGTTAAGATCCCTTGAGTGAGTGAATCTTGTCATTTGTGACTTGGAGATGTGCAGCATTTCTATTAGGCTAGGGTCTGAGACTGTTTAGAAAACACAATTTCACTAGCACTTTACCAGCAGTTATTTATTCAAAAAACGATCTGGTACCTCAGCAATTCGCCTTCATGGATCACCAGGGTCTGAGACTGCTCTGTAGACCAAGCACATGTTACCTCTCAGCAGCCTATATGAATAAGGAGAAAATTACAGTCAGCTGCCTGTCGGGTGCCAGGATCCGCCACATAACGCATGCACTCAAATCACTCCACAACAAGTACAAATATGACTCTGTCATTGTCCATGTTGGAGTGAATGACTTGAGACGTACCTCCCTGGACTACATGAAAAGAGACATGGAAGAGCTCTCGGATCATGTGTCCCAGGCAGGTATGACCCTAGCCCTGAGTAGCATCCTGCCTTCGCCCAGAATGATACCACAATATAAGGATAAAATGATTGACTTCAACAATTGGCTAAGCTTATGGTGTCATTCAAAGGGGATCCAGTATCTGTCTGCCTGGGACGACATGACTGACAGACCATGATGCTTTGCCAGAGATGATCTGCACCTGTCGCCCCTGGGATTCAGGTTACTGGCTAAGGCTCTTGCCACCCCTATAGTGCCTTTTTTAGGCAAACTTCAAAGGACAAAACCACCACCATAACAGGTACAAGCATGCAAAATCTGAAGGTAATGCTACTCAATGCTAGAAGTCTAAACCTCAAAATGCACTCTCTCGAGGCACTCCTAAAAATGGAGAACATCGATATCTGTGCAGTAATTGAGACCTGGTTCAAGGCTCCAGACAGCACCCCTGCAATACCAGGCTACAACTCTTACCACACTTTTCGGCCACCAAACCAGGACCGAAACACTAAAGGTGGAGGAGTGTCAATATTCACCAAGGATATTCACACCACCAGGCTAGTTGGCCAACACAATGTGTCTGAAATTCTCCAAGTGCAACTAACACTAGGTAAGACTGCAATCCAAATTGTAGCTTGCTACAGATCCCCCACCATACCCCAAGATTCTCACTACACCTTTCTAAACATACTGGAAAATATTAAGATAGAACCAAACACCCTAATACTGGGTGATTTTAACTACCCTGCCATTAACTGGGAAAACTACTCATGTCCCAACACCTTAGCGCAACGGTTCTTGGAATTCATAAATTCCAACGCCCTGGATCAACTAATCCATAGTCCCACCAGGGGCTCCAATATCCTAGACCTGGTCATTACCAACATGGGAAATCAAAGCTCCATACCTATGGTCACCCCCTCGTTAGTCAGGTCTGACCATAAGCTAATCACCCTTAACATCCACATCCCACCCCCACCCCCCAGTAAAGAAACCACCATAAACAACTTCTCCAAAGCCAACTTCATGCTACTCAAGTCAGAAGTGGCAAACTTCATGACACCTATGCAGACGGGAACTGAAAGTTCAACTGCTGAATCCTACACTAAGGCACTGTATGAGCACATCCACTCATGAATGAATCGTGCCATCCCAAATAGAACCACAATGCTCTCATCCAAAAAAAGGAAGCCAATCTGGTGGTCCCCTGCCATAAACAAACTTTACAACAAAAGGAAGAAACTTTTGCAAAAAAGAGGAAAATCCCAGGATGCAAAAAACTCCCTTACTAGCCTCAGTAAGAAAATGAGATGCCTCATAAAATCCTCCAAAGCTAGTTATGAAAATAAAATTGCCAAAGATTCCAAAGACAACCACAAAGCATTATATCACTATGTCAAGAATCTAAATGGCGATGCTCAGATCTGCTCTGAGCTAAAACAGAATGGCATTAAATATACTGATCCGAAGGATATTGCCAATATCCTGGCAGATCGATTCAGTGCCAACTTCACCCCCCTCTCACCCCCTAAATGGCCCATCTCAATACTGGAAGATTGCCAAATTCCAGTAATAACGGCCACACAGGTACAAAACGCACTCTCTAAAGCCAAGAATACAGCATCCATGGGACCAGATGACATCCCGGGCTGTGTACTACATGAACTACAATATGAACTGGCACCTCACCTAAGTGTCATGTTTAATCATAGCCTCACCTCAGGTTTCGTGCCCACTGAGTGGCGCAGAGCTACAGTTATCCCAACCCACAAGGAGGGATCCACCTTGGATCCCGGAAACTACCGTCCCATCAATCTGACAAGCCTTATCTGCAAGGCCATGGAGCGTATTATCATAGAACTTATAAACAAAGACATTGGCAACCTTCAAACATGGGACCCCACCCAGTTTGGGTTTGTGAAGGGCCGATCTTGTCTCCTGAACCTGATTGACTTCTTTGAATCAGTCTCCAGAGCCATGGACAAGGGTAAGGTGGTCCACACAGCCTATCTAGACCTTGCCAAGGCCTTTGACACCATCCCCCACTCTGGAATCATAGATAAACTTACTAAGTTGGGCATTAATCCCTATGTCACCCTATGGGTTGCTAAATGGCTTACTGATAGAACCCACACTGTAAAAGTAGCCAACTCCAAATCCAGCTCCAGACAAGTGACAAGTGGAGTACCTCAGGGTTCAGTCCTGGGGCCGCTCTTGTTTGGCATCTACTTCTCTGAAGTACAGGTCAACACTAAGGGACTCTGGCTAATAAAGTTTGCAGATGACTGCAAACTGGGAGCCATTATTGAATCCCCAAATGATGCGGATACTCTACAAAAGGGCCTTACAGAAACAGATGCTTGGTGCCAGAGCCATGGGCTCAAGCTCAATGCCAAGAAATGTATTGTTACCCCCTTTGG
The DNA here is from genome assembly GCF_019279795.1 of Protopterus annectens. Classification (NCBI taxonomy): domain Eukaryota; kingdom Metazoa; phylum Chordata; order Ceratodontiformes; family Protopteridae; genus Protopterus; species Protopterus annectens. The sequence continues at coordinate 566,925,130 of NC_056743.1, forward strand.
GAAAAAACATGTATCCATGAATTACCATATAGGTGGCAGTACACTAAACACAGAAAGTGTGATAAGAGACTTAGGGACACAGGTGGACAGTGGTCTCACCTTCGATAACCACATCGCCACAACAGTCAGAAAATCCTCCTATGTGGCACACCTCATCATGAAGGGCTTTTCATCCAGAAAAAAGGAGGTCATTGTCCCACTGTACACATCCCTCATTAGACCCATTATAGAATATAACACCCCATTTGGTATGTACCTCTCAAGACATCTGCAACAACTGGAAAGGCCTCAGAAATACCTCACTAAAAGAATCACAGGCCTAAAGCAGATGCCCTACGCTGACCGCCTTAAAAAACTCCAGCTATACTCTGTCACATATCGTCTACTCAGAGGCGATCTCTGCTTAACATACAAAGCCATGTCAAACCCAGAGCTGTTGGACATGCTACACTTAAAGAAATCCCAATCCCTCAGAGCTACACGCTCCAGGGATCTAAACCTTGTCATCACTATAAACAAAACATGCTGGAGGGATAGGTTCCTGACCCAGAGACTCCCCAGACTCTGGAATAGATTGCCCATACATGTCAAGCAGAGTTCCTCTTTGGACCTCTTCAAGAGGAACCTTGACGATTGGATGGGAGAAAGGAAATTCACCCCAGGGATCACGTCAGTTGCCCTGCTAGACAGGGGTCCAGGAAAGTAAATAAAGTGGGAAGAAATAGCCAGGGAATTGTTATGGCTAGGCTTGTATAGGCCCTAGGGCTGATAGCCTAGTACCAACCTATGAACCTATGAACCTACAGTGACAGGGCCTTCAGCCTGTCCATGCAGCTCATATATTGTAGACCCTGAACTGTCTTGGTGAGAAACCTCTGAGGTCTCGTCTCGTCAGGTACTGCAGGTGTCTGGTGAGGTACATACACAAGGGAGTATTGTACTCTATTAGTGGTCTGGTGAAGGATGAGTACAGGGACATCATAACATCCTTAGCTCTGTGTGTGATGCCCTTACTTATGAGATGTGCAACATAGAAGGCCTTCCTTTCCACTGTGGACATATGGTGATTGCAGTTAAGGGTGCTATCAACCTCTGTTCCCAAATCTCTTGCCATAGGGGTACTGTTAATATTGTAATTTGCAGGGACTTCCCTTTACCCATAAGGGATGATACTACATTATTTAGCATTTATTTTGAGTCTGTGGCTTTGGCACCAATCTGTTCACTGTGTAAAGCCTTATTGTAGTATGTCAACATCATTGTGGGGACTCTACAATAGCACCTGGTTTACAGTCATCGGTGAACATGGTAAGCCACAGGCCCTCTATTTTCCCCTGGTCATCTGCAAAATACGTTCCAATCTGTAGGCTGCCCAGCAGAAATTCCTGTGGTACACCAGTGGTAACTGGTGTGCTGCTAGAGGTGGAATCCCCAAATCTGACTGTATGTGTTCTGGTGGTGATCCAGTTACCTACCCATCTAATGATATATAGGTTCATTCCCAGTTTTCTTAATTTCTCCAAGTCTTTTGGTTTTTAATACCATGATGGGAATGAACCCTATTCCTAAATCAAAGTATGACTAAAGTTCATGAAATTAGTATTGTTTCAATCCTTGATGTTAGCCAAAAGAGCTCTTAGCAGCACTCATATTGTGCCCAGTAGTGACTCCTTTTGCAATTTGTATGGAGTTACATGTATTGGTAACATATCCAAGTATAATTGTAAATTATTTTTTTATAAGACCTGCTGCCCCTACTACTACTACTGGAAATGTCTGGGTATCTTTCTTCCACATTGCCCTCATTTCTGCCTACAAATCCTGCTAATTTATGACTTTGTGTGTATCTCTGTACATAAGACACTGTAATCACCAGGGGTACCAATTTCAGTAATCAATGCTACATTTGCCTTGTCTTCTTTTTATGGACTACTATATCTGGCTTTCTCGCATCTATTTTTTGAACTTTTGGTAGTGGCTGTTCCCATGTAATATAGACTTCCTCGATTTCTATGATGCTTTGTGGCCCTTGTTTCCAATGTTTTTCAGCCACTTTAATACCATAATGTTTGCACAATTCCCAATGCAGCAGTCTTGACACATTATTATGCCTTTCAGTACACAATCCTTCTGCCATTAGTATATCACAACTAGCTACAAGATGTGCGACTGTTTCCGGTTCTGTTTTACAAAACCTACATTTGTCTGTTTCTCCCACATGTTCAGTGGACTTTGTAAATCAATGCGTACATAGTCCACTATCTTCGGCCACCAATATTAACCTGTCATCTTTTGATTTATATTCACCTCTCCTTAACCATTCCTGCATTCGATCCTGATCAACATAAGGTTGCTCCAAGAGTTTCTTGTACTTGCAGCTATATTTATGCATTTTCCAGATTCACTTCATAATCTTGAAACACTGAAATCTCGAATTTCAGTTTTGCAAGACCATGAAATCGAATCCACACAAAACCGAAACACTAAAACTGCAAAGCCCAAAACTGCGAAATTCAAAACACCTAAAACACAGCACACACCAGACAATATGTATACCACAACACCCACATCACAACAAAAGCAAACAAAACAACACACATCCACAAACCTACAACATAAATAAGCAGGGGTCAAGCCCCCCTGCATCCCCCATGTATGGGGGGGCTGCACCCCCACACCCCCACACTTATATATACTAACTCTGAGATCGCGCAAACAGTAAATAAAAGCAAACACACACACACACACATTCTACAGTCCCTCACACACACATCACACATATCAGCACACTCACATACACTCAAACTCCCACCCAAAACCCTTACAAAACACTCACTTACCTGACATAACACCTAAATCCACACACAACACTGCACACCATCCACATACAATACCAGACATTAAGTAGCGTAAGCCATAACCGTGAATTTGAGATATTCGAATTTGCGATTATGCACTTTCGCTATTTTCAAACTTCGACTTTATAGTATTGAGATACTGAAATTCGACATTTCAGTATTTCGAGATTATGAGGTGTTTCTACATTTTCCACATCTGTTGCCTTCTCATCTGATCCTTCACCTTATATTCTTTCTTTTGTTTTTTGGTATATTCAGTTGCTGCCTGATTTTTATCTGCTTCTTGTTTGATTTCCAGTCCCACTTCACACAGATATGCTTCTGTTAAACTAAGAAGGGAAGTCATCTTAGAATTTTTCTCCTCATGTTTAAGAATTTTCACTACTGTGAGTCTTGTGAATTCAACAGATATATGTGCAGTCCTATGATTGCAGATCTGTACATGTAATTAGTTTCGAGGAGGTCCATACCTCCTTAAGAATGTGGGATATATAATCTTGATATGGACTGATTTTTTTATAAATCATTTGATGAGCATGAATCATCCTTCTTGTTTTACTGTCTAACATGTCCAGCACATTTCGGGGCCAATTAATCAACCAAAGCTGTAAGTTAAGACAGGAAGATCAAATTGGTTTATAGCTTGGACTTTGATTCTAGATGTCAGTGCTGTTTTTAGTATTAATGTAAGCCTTCTAAAATATTCCTTCCTGAGTTGTATTCACGTTTGTTCATGTTTTATTGTCGATCCTTTATCAATTCTCAAATATTTGTACACTCCCTCTTGGTCAAGTTCTTTTATATCACATTTCCATCTCAAACTGATGTTTTCTTGGCGCTGAAGCTTTCCTGTTTTACAGATTACTTTTGCACATTTATCAAGACCAATGACATTCTTATATCATCTGAAAAAGTTTTAACCACTTGCAGTTTTGCTTTCAATTCCTCTTCTGATTAACTATTCAATTGTAAATAATCTACAAATAGAAGATAAGAAGTCTTTATACTCTGTTGTTTTCTAGGAGCCAAATTATAGCCATGGCCTAGTCTATTAAGCAGACAGCTTAATGGTTTAAGGGCAAGACAGAATAGCAGCAGTGATAGGGAATCACCCTGGAATATTCTCCATTTGAATTTTTATCCCTGGAATAACAATTTGTCCTTTATCATGGCTTAATTGCAAAGTAGTCCACCACTGTTTCATGGTCACTGTAATGTAATCGATCAATGTAGGGTGTATCTTGTACATTTTTTATCTACTCTTTTATCCATGAATGTGGGATACTGTCAAATGTTTTTTTTTTTGTAGTCAGTCCATGCCATACTGAGATTCTTCCCCTTTTTACAGTTCTCCATTATGACTTTATTTAGCAGCAAATGATCCTTTGTTCCATATGACTTTATTTTATTACCCTTTTGTTCTATTGCCATGATTGAGTTTTCTTCTGAATGGCTATAAACTCTGTCGGCATCAGTTCTGGTGTATAGTTTATGCATCATCAGAAAGCAAGTTATCGGTCTATAATTTTTAGGATAAACTCTTAAGTAGGAGCACTGTTTTTCCTGTTGTTAACCAGGTTGGTGTCTGTTCGAGGTGTGCATATAAACATGGCTAAATCTTCATACAGAGATGTTAATACTTTTACCGAGGAGTTAGGTACTGCATATGGGCCTGGGGTTTTCCAGTTGGAGGCATTTCTTAACTTTATTTCAATCTCTCTGGCCAGTACTTCATCCTGTTTCATTTTCTGTACATTTGAATTTCTTATTCTTTCTTTTACTTCTTCTATCCGTTTAGCATCTTTGCTATGTTCCACAGGATCTTCATACATATTTCTCTAAAATGTATCTATTTCTTCTTTTTTTTTGGTGGTCTTTCAATTCCTTTTGCCTTGCTTCCCAATTCCCTATAGAACTTTTTGGGTCATCAATAAATTGCTTATTTTGTACTTTTCCTTTATATTTGTCTGCATATCTTCCAAGCTTTTCCACCTGCGCTGAGATTGTAAGTCTGTTATTTGCAATAGTGCAAGATAGATCCTGATCTGTTCCAATACTGTGCTTGGCTTTTATCACATCTATATTTCTGAGTATTTTTTTTATCTGTTTTCTCTTCTATACTCTTCTAACGGTGACACTTCTTGTCTTAATTGCTTTATGTTTTTTTCTATTCAGTACTTCCATGATTGTATTCTATCTCTCCCCTTCCTTTCCCTCACTGCCCTGTGATCTTGTGGTAGAACTTTATTGGTTATTAATTTAGCTGTGCAGTAATATATTCTGTTTTCTTCTGTTATATCGCATGGATCTCTATGTACAGTCCTAATTGCTGTGTTCATTTGTTTTATCAAACTTGTAACTTTTGGGGTTTTATTGACCTTCTACAGTCAATTTCTTTCATTGATCTTAATCTCTCTCTCTCCCTATCCCTATTAAATCAAGCAACTCTTATCTTAGCTCATTTTCTTCTAAACTGAGGACATTTTTTTTCTCCATTTCCTGTGGGCGCTCTATAGAATGTTCCATAGTATCCTCCTGTGGTACATTCTCTTCAATTTCATTCTGTGTCTTCCGTTGCTCTGTCATATGGGAACTCACTGGCCTATCTCTGCTAAGCAGTGACTCCTCTCTTTTTAATTTCTCCAAATATTTTGGGTTTCTAATACCATGATGGGAATGGATGCCATTCCTCAGTCAAAGTTTGATTAAAGTTCATGAAATTATTATTGTTTCAATCTTTGATGTCAGCCAAAAGTGCACTTACAACACCCGCTGTGTGCCCAGTAATGACTCCTTTTGCAATTCATATGGAGTTTCTAAATGTGATTGTAGATTCTTTCTCATAAGACCTGTTGCTCCTACTACTATTGGAACTGTCTGGGTATATTTCTCCTACATTTATCTCATTTCTGCCTGCAAATCCTAATATTTTATGGCGTTGTGTATCTCTGTATGCAAAACACTGTAGTCATTGGGTGTAGCTATCTCAATGATCAACGCTACTTTTGTCTTCTTTTCATGGACCACTATAGCTGGTTTTCTCACATCTATTTTTTGAACTGTTGGTAATGGGTGATCCCATGTGATGTAGACTTTATGATTTTCTATGAATCTTTGTGATCCATGTTTCCAAGATTTTTCAGCTAGTTCAATATTATAATGTTTGGACAATCCCCAATGCAACAGTCTTGCCACATTATTATTCCTTTTACTATACAGTCCTATTGCCATTAGTATGTCACAACCAGCAACAATGTGTATGACTGCTTCCAATTCTGTTTTACAAAACCTACATTTGTCTGTTTCTCCCACATGTTCAGTGGACTTTGTAAATCAATGCGTACATAGTCCACTATCTTCGGCCACCAATATTAACCTTTCATCTTTTGATTTATATTCACCTCTCCTTAACCATTCCTGCATTCGATCCTGATCAACATAAGGTTGCTCCAAGAGTTTCTTGTACTTGCAGCTATATTTATGCATTTTCCAGATTCACTTCATAATCTTGAAACACTGAAATCTCGAATTTCAGTTTTGCAAGACAATGAAATCGAATCCACACAATACCGAAACACTAAAACTGCAAAGCCCAAAACTGCGAAATTCAAAACACCTAAAACACAGCACACACCAGACAATATGTATACCACAACACCCACATCACAACAAAAGCAAACAAAACAACACACATCCACAAACCTACAACATAAATAAGCAGGGGTCAAGCCCCCCTGCATCCCCCATGTATGGGGGGGCTGCACCTCCACACCCCCACACTTATATATACTAACTCCGAGATCGCGCAAACAGTAAATAAAAGCAAACACACACACACACACACACACACACACACACACACACACACACACACACACACACACACACACACACATTCTACAGTCCCTCACACACACATCACACATATCAGCACACTCACATACACTCAAACTCCCACCCAAAACCCTTACAAAACACTCACTTACCTGACATAACACCTAAATCCACACACAACACTGCACACCATCCACATACAATACCAGACATTAAGTAGCGTAAGCCATAACCGTGAATTTGAGATATTCGAATTTGCGATTATGCACTTCCGCTATTTTCAAACTTCGACTTTATAGTATTGAGATACTGAAATTCGACATTTCAGTATTTCGAGATTATGAGGTGTTTCTACATTTTCCACATCTGTTGCCTTCTCATCTGATCCTTCACCTTATATTCTTTCTTTTGTTTTTTGGTATATTCAGTTGCTGCCTGATTTTTATCTGCTTCTTGTTTGATTTCCAGTCCCACTTCACACAGATATGCTTCTGTTAAACTAAGAAGGGAAGTCATCTTAGAATTTTTCTCCTTGTGTTTAAGAATTTTCACTACTGTGAGTCTTGTGAATTCAACAGATATATGTGCAGTCCTATGATTGCAGATCTGTACATGTAATTAGTTTCGAGGAGGCCCATACCTCCTTAAGAATGTGGAATATATAATCTTGATATGGACTGATTTTTTATAAATCATTTGATGAGCATGAATCATCCTTCTTGTTTTACTGTCTAACATGTCCAGCACATTTCAGGGCCAATTAATCAACCAAAGCTGTAAGTTAAGACAGGAAGATCAAATTGGTTTATAGCTTGGACTTTGATTCTAGATGTCAGTGCTGTTTTTAGTATTAATGTAAGCCTTCTAAAATATTCCTTCCTGAGTTGTATTCACGTTTGTTCATGTTTTATTGTCGATCCTTTATCAATTCTCAAATATTTGTATACTCCCTCTTGGTCAAGTTCTTTTATATCACATTTCCATCTCAAACTGATGTTTTCTTGGCGCTGAAGCTTTCCTGTTTTACAGATTACTTTTGCACATTTATCAAGACCAATGACATTCTTATATCATCTGAAAAAGTTTTAACCACTTGCAGTTTTGCTTTCAATTCCTCTTCTGATTAACTATTCAATTGTAAATCATCTACAAATAGAAGATGAGAAGTCTTTATACTCTGTTGTTTTCTAGGAGCCAAATTATAGCCATGGCCTAGTCTATTAAGCAGACAGCTTAATGGGTTAAGGGCAAGACAGAATAGCAGCAGTGATAGGGAATCACCCTGGAATATTCTCCATTTGAATTTTTATCCCTGGAATAACAATTTGTCCTTTATCATGGCTTAATTGCAAAGTAGTCCATCACTGTTTCCTGGTCACTGTAATGTAATCGATCAATGTAGGGTGTATCTTGTACATTTTTTATCTACTCTTTTATCCATGAATGTGGGATACTGTCAAATGTTTTTTTTTGTAGTCAGTCCATGCCATACTGAGATTCTTCCCCTTTTTACAGTTCTCCATTATGACTTTATTTAGCAGCAAATGATCCTTTGTTCCATATGACTTTATTTTATTACCGTTTTGTTCTATTGCCATGATTGAGTTTTCTTCTGAATGGCTATAAACTCTGTCGGCATCAGTTCTGGTGTATAGTTTATGCATCATCAGAAAGCAAGTTATCGGTCTATAATTTTTAGAATAAACTCTTAAGTAGGAGCACTGTTTTTCCTGTTGTTAACCAGGTTGGTGTCTGTTCGAGGTGTGCATATAAACATGGCTAAATCTTCATACAGAGATGTTAATACTTTTACCGAGGAGTTAGGTACTGCATATGGGCCTGGGGTTTTCCAGTTGGAGGCATTTCTTAACTTTATTTCAATCTCTCTGGCCAGTACTTCATCCTGTTTCATTTCCTGTACATTTGAATTTCTTATTCTTTCTTTTACTTCTTCTATCCGTTTAGCATCTTTGCTATGTTCCACAGGATCTTCATACATATTTCTCTAAAATGTATCTATTTCTTCTTTTTTTTTTTGGTGGTCTTTCAATTCCTTTTGCCTTGCTTCCCAATTCCCTATAGAACTTTTTGGGTCATCAGTAAATTGCTTATTTTGTACTTTTCCTTTATATTTGTCTGCATATCTTCCAAGCTTTTCCACCTGAGCTAAGATTGTAAGTCTGTTATTTGCAATAGTGCAAGATAGATCCTGATCTGTTCCAATACTGTGCTTGGCTTTTATCACATCTATATTTCTGAGTATTTTTTTTTATCTGTTTTCTCTTCTATACTCTTCTAACGGTGACACTTCTTGTCTTAATTGCTTTATGTTTTTTTCTATTCAGTACTTCCATGATTGTATTCTATCTCTCCCCTTCCTTTCCCTCACTGCCCTGTGATCTTGTGGTAGAACTTTATTGGTTATTAATTTAGCTGCGCAGTAATATATTCTGTTTTCTTCTGTTATATCGCATGGATCTCTATGTACAGTCCTAATTGCTGTGTTCATTTGTTTTATCAAACTTGTAACTTTTGGGGTTTTATTGACCTTCTGCAGTCAATTTCTTTCATTGATCTTAATCTCTCTCTCTCCCTATCCCTATTAAATCAAGCAACTCTTATCTTAGCTCATTTTCTTCTAAACTGAGGACATTTTTTTTTCTCCATTTCCTGTGGGCGCTCTATAGAATGTTCCATAGTATTCTCCTGTGGTACATTCTCTTCAATTTCATTCTGTGTCTTCCATTGCTCTGTCATATGGGAACTCACTGGCCTATCTCTGCTAAGCAGTGACTCCTCTCTTTTTAATTTCTCCAAATATTTTGGGTTTCTAATACCATGATGGGAATGGATGCCATTCCTCAGTCAAAGTTTGATTAAAGTTCATGAAATTAGTATTGTTTCAATCTTTGATGTCAGCCAAAAGTGCACTTACAACACCCGCTGTGTGCCCAGTAATGACTCCTTTAGCAATTCATATGGAGTTTCTAAATGTGATTGTAGATTCTTTCTCATAAGACCTGTTGCTCCTACTACTATTGGAACTGTCTGGGTATATTTCTCCTACATTTATCTCATTTCTGCCTGCAAATCCTAAAATTTTATGGCGTTGTGTATCTCTGTATGCAAAACACTGTAGTCATTGGGTGTAGCTATCTCAATGATCAACGCTACTTTTGTCTTCTTTTCATGGACCACTATAGCTGGTTTTCTCACATCTATTTTTTGAACTGTTGGTAATGGGTGATCCCATGTGATGTAGACTTTATGATTTTCTATGAATCTTTGTGATCCATGTTTCCAAGATTTTTCAGCTAGTTCAATATTATAATGTTTGGACAATCCCCAATGCAACAGTCTTGCCACATTATTATTCCTTTCACTATACAGTCCTATTGCCATTAGTATGTCACAACCAGCAACAATGTGTATGACTGCTTCCAATTCTGTTTTACAAAATCTACATTTGTCTGTTTTTCCCACATGTTCTATAGACTTTGTAAACCAATGTGTACTTAGCCCACTATCTTGGTATACTAATATTAACCTTTCATCTTTTGGTTTTTATTTGCCTCTCCTTAACCATTCTAGCATTCGATCCTGATCAACATGAGGTTCTTCCAGGAGTTTTCTATACTTTTAACTATATTTATGCACTTTTCACATTTCTTGCCTTCTCATCTGATCCTTCATCTTATATTCTTTCTTTTGTTTTTTAGCACATTCAGTTGCTTCCTGATTTTTATCTACTTCTGGTTTGATTTTCATTCATGCTTGATGCAGATGTGCTTCTGCTAGACTAATAAGGGAAGTCATCTTAGATTTATTCTCTTCATGTTTCAAAACCTTCACTATGTTTGGGTATTGTGAGGTCAGCAGAGATGAATACTGTCCAAAGATTGCAGATCTATACATGTAATCAATTTCAAGGAGGCCCATACCTCCTTCCAAAATGGAAATATATAATCTTGGTATGTACTGATTTTTATAAATCATTAGATCAGCATGAAGCATCCTTCTTGTTTTCTTGTCTAATCTATCCAACACCTTTTGGGGCCAGTCAATTACTCCAAAACTGTAAGACAGGACAGGAAGAGCAAATTGGTTTATAGCATGGATTTTGTTCCTAGATGTCAACGCTGTTTTCAGGACTAAATCTTCTAAAATATTCCTTACCAAGTTTTATTCGCATTTGTTCATGTTTTATTGTTGATCCTTCATCAATTCCCAAATATTTATAGACTTCCTCTTGCTCAAGTTCTTCTATATCACATTCCTGTCATAAACTGAATTTTTTCATGGTGCTGTAGCCTTCCTGTTTTAAAGGTTGCTTTTGCACATTTATCAAGACCAAATGACATTCTTATATCATCTGAAAACGTTTTGACTGCTTGCAGTTGTGCTTTCAGTTCCTCATCTGATGAGCTATACAGTTTTAAATCATTGACAAAGAAAAGATGAGAAGTACCTACAATCTATTGCTTTCTGGGAGCCAAATTATAGCCATCACCTAATCTATTAAGCACGCAGCTTAATGGGTTAAGGGGAAGGCAAAATAGCATTGCTAACAGAGAGGCACCCTGGAATATCCCCCTTTGGATTTTTATCCCTGGAATAATAATTTTCCCTTTATCATGGCTTAACTGCAAGGCAGTTTTTGCCAATGTTTCAAGTTGACAGCTGTGTGAGTTTATCAATGATGCCGTGGGGAGTTGTGTCAAAAGCTTTGGCTAAGTCCGGATAGACTGCATGTACTCTTTTGCCTTCATCCAGGGCTTTGGTGACATTCTCAGAGTTGTCCACCAGGTTTTAATAAGCCTGATCTACCTCTAACATAGCCAAATTGCATCTGGACAACAGTTTGAAGGCCACATATGTCTTTGTTGATAAGGTTCATGATTATTCTCTCCATGGCCTGGGAGATACAGCTGGTAAGGCTTAGGGGTTTCTAGGTTCCAGGGTCTATAGTTCCCATGGTTGGTTGATGGACTCCTTTTGTGCAAGGGAATTATTGTTGGTGTATTCACAAAGCCAGTACTTACACTGTGGTTGAAGAGAGTGCCAACTGGTTCTTCTAGGTTCTGTTTCAGACCATTTAGTAGGCAGCCTGTGATGTTATCCAGACCCACAGAGGCTGTTTTTCTGCCCATGGAGAGTTATGAACTCATGTTGGCATATACTAGGTAGAGGACTGGTGACAGGCATGGTTTGGGGTATACAAAACAAATTCCACAAACTGGATAAATGCCCGGTTTACACCTCAGAGCAGAATAAGAATAAAAATAAAGCAACAAACTGACCACGGCTTGGTGAATTCAAACAGTTTTAATAAAACACATATGAGTAAGCGCTTTCACGTTTTACAAATAATTGCTTCATCAGACTCCATTCATACAGATAAAACAACTAAATTTAAATTAATACTAGCCAATCAGGTACCACATCCTATTTGACATCATTAATTAATAATTAAAAAATCCTAGGCTTTAAAGCAGCATACAAAAAATAATAATAAAAATGTGTCATATAATTAAACCAATAAATTCAATGCTTCAGAGACCTAACTTTCAGGAAGGGTTTCAGTGAAACTATAACATTTAACCCTGGTGGTTTATCTGCCTGTAGTTGTAGTATCCATTTCTGCTCTAGTTCTTCTACTCTGTTGTTTATAGCACCCCTTCTAATGTTTTGTTCGATAATCTCTAGCACCATAAAATGAAATATATGTTGCGCGTCTTCAGTTAACACATGTTTTGCTATAGCATTGGTATCCTTCTTGTTGATTATATCTCTTAGATGTTCCAATACTCGTTCTTTGAGGCATCTATTGGTTTTCCCTATATAAAAAAACAAAACATTTAGTACAAAAACTGAAGTAAACTAAGTGCTGTGTTTTGCAGTCTGCATAGAAATTAATTTCTATATCAAAATTCAAGGTGGGGTGCGAAAAGGTAGGTTTACTATACAGATAGCTACATGCCATGCAAATCCTGCATGGGAATGTGCCAATTCTTTGAGATTTTATTAAGCATCTGTTGCTCCTTGTTTTATAACAAAGTTATCTTTTAAGAGATTTTTTATTACTAAAACAAAAATGGGGTCTATCATCAATAACCCCATCCAGTTCACTGATTGACCTTAGGATGTTCCAGTTTTTTTCAAAAATTGAGCAAAATCTCCTGATGTTACTAGAATAGGTCACTGGAAACCTAATCATATTAGAATCATTCTTATATACATTATTTTCTATATTAATAGTGCCAGAGAAATAGGGTTTGGCCTTGTCTTTCCTTTCCTGTGACACATACCTAATACTGTTCCTAATATCTTTATCACTGTAACCTCTTTCTTTGAACTCTTCTTTTAATGTTAATATTGCTGTATCTAGGCCTTCAGCTGTATTGTGTAGATGGCTAGCTCTCATAAATTGTCCCTTAATGACATTCTTGCTTAAATGTCCTGGGTGCATTCTTGTCTTGTGTAGGATACTGTTTCTGCAACTAGGTTTTCTATATACAGAAGTGGTAATGTGTTTATTACTTGGTTTACATAACTTAACATCCAAAAAAATCAATGGTCTCATAGGAATATTCATATGTAAATCTTTGAAAATCGGTGGTACTATATAGATATTCAATCAGTTGTTCCAATTCTTCAATAGCAACCCCCATAACAGAAATGCATCATCTACAAAACGTGTATACCATAGAAAGTTAAAAATAGGTTCAATGGTGTAGTTTCACTGAAACCCTTCCTGAAAGCTAGGTCTCTGAAACATTGAATTTATTGCTTTAATTATATTACACATTTTTTATTATCATTTTTTGTATACTGCTTTAAAGCCTAGAATTTTTTAATTGCTATTAATTAATGATGTCATATAGGATGTGGTATTTGATTGGCTAGTATTAATTTAAATTTAGTTGTGTTATTTGTATGAATGGAGTCTGAGGAATCGATTAGTTGTAAATCGTGAAAACACTTACCCTTATGTGTTTTATTAAAACTGTTTGAATTCACCGAGCCGTGGTCAGTTTGTTGATTTATTTTTATTCTTATGGTTTGGGGTATGCCTGGTGGGGATGGGGGTGGGGGTTGAAGGTTGTCCCAAACTGTCTGGTTTGCAATGTCCTCAGGGTCAGTATGAGTGGTACTGTCTACTACTAGTTTGGCACAAAGCTGGCCTTTCACTTTTAGATTTCTGACGTAGCTAAAGAATGCCTCCTGATTATCTTTAGTCAGGGATGCTACTTTAGGTTTGTACATGGCTTTAGAGAACTTTACAAGATAGCTAATTTCTTTGTTGTGAAGACTGTCATTCCTCTGCTGAGTCATTTTCCTCTTGTTCTTAAATATTACTTTTTTCCACTTGTTGTATGACCTATATATGCTTGATGTGCACCAGGGTGGCTAGTTTTCTGTGAGTAACTTGTTTTGATCCGTTCACATTCAGATGACTGTATACATCTGTATAGGTGTTTATACAGGCCATTTGTGTACACCTCTGTATAGCAGTCATTGTTGACAGTGATAGCGTGGGGTTTGCAACTATTTATGGCATCAGTTAGGAAGCTATAGTTTGCTTTGGATAAATGTTTCATCCTTTCTGCTCTTGAAGATGTGTTGGGTATGATTGTAAATGTGAATGAGACTGAATTGTGATCTGACCTGACCAGGGTGGCCAACACACATGGGTTAGTGCAGAGAACCACTATGTTGGTCAGTACTAAGTCTAGGACATTTGAGCCTCTTGCAAAGGTGTAGGCTATCTGTTACACAGCATGTGTATTAATAAAATCCAGGAACTAGTAATTGATGGAAGGATAGTTGAAATCGCACATAACCAAGGTGTTTGGCTGTATATTGAGTGAATCAAGTAAGCCCAAGTAGGCAGAGTGGTACTGTCCGTTCATGGTGGGGGACCTGTAGCTAACAATGATATGGAAGGGGGTTTTACATACAGTTATTTGGACTTGGAGTAGCGCTATGGAGTCGTACTCTTTGACCAATGTTGCACTGTATTTGTCTTTAATGAAGCTGTATACATCTCTGCCTTTGGTTCTTTCATGCTCATTTTGATATGTGAACATGTGGAAGGCATTGTATCCTTGCTGGCCAGAGGTCTCTCTGGGACCTTGAACCATGTCTGTGTGACTGTACAGACATGGTTATCTTCCAAGGTAAGGATATCTTAAAATGGGAGTAGCTTCTGATTTACACTCCTTGCATTAAGCAGCATAATGTTCAGTTTGTCTCTAGTGGATTCTTTTACATTGGGACATTAGTTGTTCTGACATTCCCTAAAAAGACCATTATGACGGAGCCAAGCACCTTCATATAGTACAGTGAGGTATGTCCTCAGTCATTCACTGCAACATGGACTATGCAAAAGAGTCATAAAAGTACTTGTTGCTGAGAGACTTCAGTGTGCATGTGATCTGATGGGCCCTGGCACTTGACAGGCAGCTGACTGTGACCTTCTCCTTGTCCAGCTTGGAGAGAGGAACATTTGTTTTTCTCACTATAGAGATACTTGTGACAAGACATTTGATTTTGAGGTGTACTGCCTGAGGGCCTTATTGTCCGAGAGACTAGTGTGTGTATTATTATGTGTGGTGGATTCTGTTGAGTCTGCACTGTGTGCAGTAGGTTTGCGCTTGGGAGGTCTCTGATTTTTATTTAGGTGTCTAATGAGTACCTCTGCATATGTGGGTTTATGTGTTGTGAGCTTGTTATGTGCAAGACGTGAATTATGTGTGTTGCAACATGTTTCATATCTGGTTTATTGTTATGTGAGAGAATTGATTCCAAATTCATAATATAGATACAGCTCTCACATGACGTATTAGTTTACCAGTAACTGATTGTCAGTATACATGGTGCAATTGCTCTGTTGTCTTAGGATGCCCATGTAAATCAAGCTGCCTGGAGAAATGGTGGGAAACTGTCCGTCCAGTATGGAAGGTATATACAGTAGTAACTCATGGGGAGTGGGCTAGATGGTCCAGATTTTAATGTAAGACTAACACATTTTCTCTATTCTACGGAGGTCTAGGGTTGCAAAAATGGGTCAGTGTTTCACAATGCAAAACTGAGTTGCTTGCAAGGCAGCAGTGCAAGCTCTGAGCAGCTCCAGTAAACTGTGTGCAAAACTGGCCAAACACGACACTGGAATACAAGTGAAGTTAAACGATTTTAAAAAAGTAAACAAGGAGAAAGCCAAGAGTGAGCCTTATGCCAGCAGTCCCCAACTCAGATGGTTCCTTGGCTGCACACCTGCCACAAGTGTCTACACCACAAACCATCCTAATGTAAAATTCACTGGCTTGGAGGCCAAATCCTTAAACCATACCAAAAAGTCTTAGAGGAAAAGCCACAATAACCATTCAACCAGCAATTCCCAGCTCAGAAAGGCAGAGGCAACCATCTCCTCCTATGTGAGTGCAGACTATAAAGCTTCTTAATGTAAGACAACTGGCCTGAAGCCCAAGTTCTTAAACCAAAAGTAATAGGCTTAGAATACCAGTCACAATGTAATGTGATACCAGACAGATGACAGTGACATGTCTTTTAATCTACCCACATAGATCATGTCATGGCTAGTATGTCCTGTGTTATCTTGATGAGAAAGCCCTGTGGTCTGTCCAGCTGCTGCATGTGTCTTGTGAGTTTCATGCAAAAGAGACCATTATACTGGATTACTGCTCTGATGAGTTTGACTACAGTGCTGTCATACAATCCTGAGATCTGAATGTGATGTTGTGTGTTATGATTTGCACCATATATATGTACTGGAAGACAATAAAGAGAAACATTATAAAGTAATGACACACATTGCATTTCCTGACTTCACAACCCTTACAAGAGAATTCACTAGAAAGTATTGTCATGAGGATGCCATTGCACCATTTGGCAAGGCAAATATAACTGACAGGTAAATTATCAGTTCAACAACACAAATGCAGATATACTAGGCACTAATATAGCTATGCGCCCTGTGTGTCAGACACAAAGCATTTGTATCCCCGAATCCAAATGAGAGAAAACAGAGATTTGGCCCAGTTATTATTACTTGCACAGGGTGCTAGGGTTTCGGGGGTGCAGGATGCCTAGGCTGACAAAAAAGGTCTGTGAGTGTGTGTGAGGGATAGGCTGACAAAAAAGTCTGTGTGTGGGTGTTTGAGAGAGAAAGCAAAGCAGGCAGAGAATTGGCTCTGCCAGGAGTTGCACTGACACCTTCACACCCAAGGTCAGATGCCATGCTGCTACCTGAGTGTGACTGACATCTACTGGACATGCTCCCTTCACAGGAATGTCCAGGACCACAATCCCATAGCCTGCCATGTCTAGGTGTGGACAGCACACTCACCAATGGACTAACATAAGTACTGCCACTAAGGGTGCAGCCATGTTGGTTATTAGCAAATGTTGTGACTGACCTATGCACACGAGGATGCTGTTCTCCTCCCAGTAGATGTTCCATCACAGACACTGCTCATTCCATGACAGACAATCCTTGGATCATCACAGACACCCCTAGCTCCAATGTGTCATTCATCTGATCCCAGGAATTGGCGACACAACAGAGGCTGTCATGCATGTCAGACTGTGCCACATCCATGACCCTGAGCATTTGTCTGGTGTTCCTTTCTGAATGTGCCCATGCTTCCATGGCAGCCCTAAAAATGCACTGTGTTATATGGGAAGAGACACCTGCAGCAGGTGGAGGAGGAAGAGCAGCCCCCCTCCAAACACCACTATTAACCCTCCTGCATGGCACCACTTTGGCTATGGACAGACTCAACAGGCCCAGAAGCCACAGTGGACATACTTCCCTGCTCACTGTCATTGCCCATAACCTATCCTATATCTCTAGGCTCAGTGGACTGGGTAGGCATAGGCCTACTGGCTGTGTCCTAGGAAAAAGAAGGGGGTAGCTGGATGTCAACCTCTATTTCAGATTCAACCTCTGCACCCCCTGACTGTGCCTGAGTTTTGCCACCATCATCATCAGTGTCTACTGAGACACTTGACATCAGGTGGCACATGGCCCGCACTCCCACTGTCTTGATCACCTGTGATAAAAAGGGAAAAACACAGGCATATATTAATACCCACACTACTATGGTGTAATATATGCTAAACAACTAACAGTGCTGACACTATTACAGACAGTACAGCAATAAACACAACAGGCCTAAAATGACACATTATATTTATAGAAACTGATCTGCAGTGCTGAAATAACTTGATTTCACTGACCATCTGCTGGAGGCATACACTGCTGGATTCCTGATGGTCCTAAAATACATTAATCAAGAGGTAAGGCCAGTATCATCACATTTAACAGTAACACACTGGTACTTACATGTACTCCTCTCAATCAGCATGAGGTGCTACTTCAACAAGAATGTGGTTGACAACTCCAAACTGAGTTTATCATTGTACTAATATCCAACCCCCCCCCCACAAAAGACATGTGACACAAAAGTAAATTTGTCAATTGTTTTATTATACAACAATATTCAACTGATCATATAACAAAGCCTACCTGGATGTTCTTCCTGGGACTGAGAAGGAGAGGTACTCACATCAATCACATATTGTGGGGCACTCTGCTGTGAGTTGCCCTGTTGTAGAATATTCAACAGGAATTCCTCATTGGCCTCCGTGCAGATGTGAGCATGTCAGTTCTCCTGTGGTGCACCTGCTCATAATTATGGCCATGGCTGCCCATGGCATTTATGTTTGCGAAGATCTGATGCCATAGTCTCAGCCTCTCTGGCATATTGGCACTACCCTTTCCAAGAAGAAAAGCACCATGATTACAGAGTGCATCCACAATGATTGTATTCTCTGCCTCACTGAAGGGGGTCTGCACCTCAATGACATTTTAGGTCTTAAAAGACATCAAAATGATAATACTCATAACTGTCACACAACTACAATGTAACTCTTACCAGGTAAAACAGTTAAGGTAGGCAGTCAGTAGTACCCATTGGAAAAACACAACACATACAACATATATGAAATACTAACAACAGGCAGGATGCAAAACAAAGAGAGTAGTAAGGGCAACATATCCTTGTTTGTGCCATACCAGTAACTCAACTGTTTTTATCCCCCAAAAGAACAGTACAGTCTAGTTTGTGGCATAACAGTAACTTCTCGTTGTACCCCCCACCCAATAAAGGAAAGGAACATGAAACATTTGCTAATAAAACACATTTGAAACGCTAAACATGTATTCAAAGGACCTGTCCCTGAAATGTTTGTACATATGTATTACACAGCTTTCTAGTTTCATGTATTGTCAATCATTAGTACCACTGAAATAGCTTGGAAAACATGGCCATGCCATCAGTACACTTCTAACTAATGCATACAGATAGTGAAAAAGTCTTATTTTCATATTATTCATTAATATACTCTAGCATATGTATTATATGGGTATACAAATGACAGCATACCTGCTGCAATTCAATGCTTCTCTCTAAAAATGGCTTGGGAAATATTTTGCTTTGCTGAACATGTAGCAAATATCCTAACTATCAATTTGTCTAGCTACACATTTACCTTTTCATAATGGAGTAGATTACTAATGGACTGCATCTGTGTAGGCTGTTCCAGAGATGCTAATTACATCATAAGCAGCTGAATTGCAAGCTAATCAACCAATGTGGTGGAGCTATTCAAGAAGTTATAAAGCAACCATTTATACTCCATGATGGCTTTTCCTGTGGATTTCAAAAGTAGTGGAGTACAGATACAGAAAGTCTACACAGACAGAATGTTAGGAATCGCTGCTGCTTAACTCCATTTGTATGTGCTACATGCTGCAGACAATGCTGCTAATACTGCCAGTAGGTCTAGGTCAAGACAGAGAAGAGTTGTCAGGCCACATTTAACTTACCACAACATCTGTGACATTGTAAAGTGCTATAGGGTGAACAGGAACACAATACAGAAACTCTGCGACTTCTCCTGGCTTCAACTCAGAACCACAGCCTTTACCTCCCTGTGTATTAGCTGTGTACTGCTTGCATCACAGTCAGCCCTGAACTGACACTGTGGCAACTGCTGCATTTACAAGGTAAGTCCTGAACATGTACTGTATTGTATAATAATATTATGACATGTCCTTGTATTTATCACTTGGTACAGTAAGCAAATAGAATGTGGGAGATTTGTACAGAAATTAATATCACATATGACAGCAGAGAGTTATTTGACTTGTGTTTGTCCATAAGTAAGTAGTACACATCAAGCCTCAAAGATTCTTACATCGATACCTCCCCAAAGTAATGGTGATCAATGCATGCTCTCAGTTTAGCACCATATGTTTGAAATGGGAAACAGAGAGGAGTTCAAAAGAAATGAGACACATAGCAGTTTCCAACTTCACCAGCCTCAGAAGATCAAACCACCAGGATGCAAAACAAGGGGAGTAACAAGACCAACATTGCATTGTTTGTGCCATAATAGTAGCTCATCCTCACCCCCCCCCTTGAAAGAACATTATACCCTTGCATGTTCCATGACAGGAACCCACCTTTCCTCCCCACCCTGAAAACAGAAGTCTATGCTTTTTTGTGTCATCCAACCTTCTATTAATTTTGGCAACTGCATATCATAGTGTTCCCAGTGAATATCTTCACACATTTTATGGTAAATGGTATAGACTGGTTTGCACACTGCTTGTCTCTGAGTACATGGCATATAACTGATAAATGTCCAAGAAACACAGAAAGGCAGCTGTATATTTGCAAGGAATAATCATAGCAGCTTCTGTGATCAATAAGTACACTACATCCACATATATTACATAGAATACAATTGCAAATAACAGATCATGCCTTGATATCAGTGTACATTCAATTGGACTTGGTTGTCTGAGGAATGACGTCATGTATTTGCTACAGAGCTGTTTGTGGAGCAAAGATGGATAAGTCCCCCTTCCTGTTTTGTGAAGGTGCATTGCAGTGAGAGATGAGATACAGATCTATCTAGTCATATCTCATGTATACTAACAGTTTCTACTGTGTATACCATAGAATGATTTGTCTTATTTCAACTAATTCTCCATTTTTTATACTTTATTTTTTTTTTGGGTAGGGGGCACTGTTTGCACAATGAACCTCTTAGCACAAATGGCTTTGGCTATGCGCATCTCATTTGCATGTAGAGTGGCAGTGCAGAAACCAGAAGAATGTGCCACCCAGGTAGCAGACGGGGACCCAGACAGCCACAAACATACATCAGATGGAAGCTTTAAATTAATACTATTGGCTATCACACAAACACGTTTTTTGGCAGTGCACACTCTTGGATATGTGATTGCACAATGGTAAATCATGCACAACACTTTTGAATGTTGCAAATCCAGAAAGTGCGCACTCCCAATAAGCACAATACCTGCAATTGGTGGGAAAACATCATTCTACATTGGTCTTTATCTGTGATAGGCATGACAGGCATTCTAGGAGAGATTTTGAGATTCTGTGCTCAAAGATGGGGTGTCCAGGAGCCCAAATGTTTGTTGGACTCAGGCTACTGCAGAGGGAATATCATGGCTCAGATTACAAGGCAGAGGCATGGAAAAGTCTGACCTGGGCTCTGATCAGTGCTACCGGTATCCCCCCCCACTGGTGAACAATGAAAGAATCACTAAGAGACCTCAGGATGAGGAAGAGGGATAACCTCAACCATTGGATCGAGGAATGTAGGACTGGGGGCACCCCACACATGTGTACGTATCCCTTATAGAAACTACTTATTAGAGCTGAAAGCTGGATATAGTCAGGATTGGTATGCTTAATGGTATTCTGTTCTGTTTTTTTCTACAGCTGTAACAGACTGAAAACAGAAAGTGCGAACCCATGCCACTAGATTGGCATGGATGCAAGACTCATGTGGAATGTATACATTGTAAGAGTGGAGCTATTTTAACATTAAAAGTCACAATGCATTTATTGGTTAATTATACAGCTGTATAAAACTGAACATTAATTTCTTAACTGTAATAGTGAAGTATGCATGCATTACTCTGGAGGGACAAACAACAGTTCATTATTACAAAGTAGTCATAGGCTGTGCCTTCAAAATCCACACTTCCCAAATATACAATACTGCTAAATTTACATCAGTATTGCAATATAACGTCAGAGCTATGAAACAGTGTCACCACTGGATTGCTGAAAACTGTAATTAGCATACTTGGACCACACATATGTGCAAAGTATACACACGTCAAGGATTGCTTACTGCAATCTGTAGTATATTGTGCATCTGTTAGGAGCTGGGTTAATCTTAACAGTAAACAAGGGTATTTATTAGGAATTTATATTGTTAAAAGCAAAGGTAATAGAATAGAGTCAAATTTTTGTTTCAATGCTTTGTTTGTCACATATGAAGTTAGTACTGATCTCTACTTTTTTCCTCTTACCGCCACCTTGTTCTCTCTTTTTTATTTTTTGTTTTGTTTTGTTTATTTTATTTTTTGTTTTTCCCACAGCACAGCAAAGTAAGACTGTCCTATGGGATCCACCTGCCCCCACTCCACCCGCTACAGCACCACTGCCCATCACATCCACATCTGATGCAGAAGCTGATAGTTCCCACTCTGCTGCCCCTGCACTAACCAGCCCCTCAGGTAGTTCTACCCTAGAGAAAAGACCTGTGACTCTATCCAGGAGCAGTGGCAGAGTGAGTGAGTTTATCACCCATGACAAACTACCAGGGATGGTGTGTAAAATTGTTTGCCACACTATTGCTGCACTCCTATGCCAGATGAGGACACTGCTTTCCATCATTGTATTAAATAACACAAGGAGATGCAGATGTCAGACACTGCAGCCAGCAGTGCATTGAGGTGACAGTGATGACAGTCTACTGGCTGAGGACTGATTTCTCACTTTCACCCAACTTGACGTCCAAGTGTTCGCAATATCATCACCCTCATTCCAACCATGTGTTCACCCACCTCCTGTGTCCTTCACCCTCCCTGTCTTTTGTCTCATTTGTCTTGCCTGTCTGCAATTGTTTCCTCTCCTGCACAGCTTACCACACTCAGACATTCTTACAGCCCTTCCCCAACATTCTTCTCTCTCTCAAAAATAAAAAAGGGCACCTGTCCCACAAAAAAAATTATTGTCCCATACGTAGCTTTCCATTTCACACACATCTTCATGACACACATCATTCAGTCCAATTCCCTATAGAACAGCTTGCACTGTTGTCACTCATCTCTCTGGAGTTGACAGTCCAAATTCAGCTAAATCTGTGCATATATGTTCATGTTTCATTCTTGATGAAATGGATAGCTATGATTCTTTCCTACATCCTTCCTGCACATTTCTGCCTTGCTTTCACTTTGTTCTTCCCCTGAATTTTCCCTATTTTACCATTGTCCTGTCTTTACCATTTCAGAATTGTGTGATGGTGTGCATCTTGCACTAACATGCGGCTACGGCAAAACCACTTCTTCGTATTATATAGTTGGATTGGAAACCGGTACCATCTAGCCATATTTTAGACACTCCATACCAGCTATTATATTTCAGAATCTGGATTTACATGTAAAATTATTTGAAACTGTTATATACACCTGGATTTAAACCAAGTACCATCTGAACAAAACAATACATATATCACTGCATCAACAGGTGGTGCAACAGACTTAGTTGATTATCAGGTGTATTTTAGAGACTGTATAGCAAACGGCAGACTTGGTTGATGTTGTCTACAACTGCTACTTAACTGAATCTTTGGCTGCAGGAAATACTACACAGAATGATAAGTTCCTTTTGCGGAAAATATTTTATAGGTAATACATTAATATATTTTGGTAGTAGTGTTGCTTATCAATGATGTGTGATGCACAGCATCTCACATCATTGCACATTACTGCTGTATAAAACTAAATGAGTATTGTCCAATAATGCTTTATAAAACTTTACAAAGGATCACACAGTGCTGCTTCATACAAATTTAATGAAGAAGATATGACATTAGTGATATGGGGAGCAAACAAAGGGGGATTACAAAGGGAAATCTTTCCTAAACTGTGTCACCTAATATTTAATGTATTAAATACATCTGCTGCTAACTGACTTTGTGGCAGCAACTGTTAATCTATTGTTATTGGAAGCAGGTGGTACTGGGTTTGAATACAGGTAAAAGTAATAACTGTACAAGCATGTATGATACTTTAAATATATCTACTTATATTGATGGCATTTTCCATTGTTTATGTTGGTGCATGGTGGGCACCATTGTGCAAAAATTCTTTAAAGAAAAGAAATGGGGAAGACAAAAAAAATGGTGAAATGGGGAGGAAGCAGAGGGAAGGACAAAGTGAAAGCAAGGCAGGAATGTGCAGGAAGGATGTTGGAAAGAACAATAGTTATCCATTTCTTCAAGAATAAAACATATACATGTGCAAGTTTAGCTGAATTTGGACTGTTACCCCCAGAGAGACGGGTGACAACAACACAATCTGTTGCACTGAGAATTGGAAAGAATCATGTGTGTCTTGAAGATACGTGTGTGAAAAGGAGAGCTATGTATGTGAGGAATTTTTTTTTTTTTTTTTTTTGTGGGATAGGTCCCATTTTGTTGAGAGAGAGAGAGGGAGAGGAATGTTGGGGAATGACTGTAGCAATATCTGGTTGAGGTAAGTTGGGAAGATGAGGAAGAAATTGCAGACAGACAAGCATGGCAAGAGACAGGGACGGTGAATGACACATGAGGTGGGTGAACACCATGGAAGGGGAGAGGGTGGGAAATCCTGGTGCCATGCATGTCGAGGTGGTTGACAGGGACAACCTAGTCCTCATCCAGTGGACTGTCATCCCTGTCACCTCACGGTACTGCTGGCTACAGTGAACCAAAGTCACCACAACAAAAGTAAATACACAAATAACATTAAAATAACCTAAAAACCATCCACCAAGAAAATGTACTCAGGAAATAAATAAAATATAGAATTATTTAATAGTATTTAGTGCTTTTATCTCCTGAAAGAGACTTCATCAAAATACATCATCTTACATGAAATACTCCATTTAAGTACACACAATTAATGATATCACAATTAACTTAATTAATCCCAGGAACTTTTGCATAACATTAAAGGGACAGAACCATAAAGTGCTAAAAGCATTAAAAGACCAGAAAAAAACATATATGTATATATATATATATATATATATATATATATATATATATATATATATATATATATACCCCAACACAGTGATATAACAAACCTCATGGCATCAATAAAAAAGTTATATATTTAAAAACATATTCAAAATGTTAAAATCTATTAGCTCTTTCCATCAACATGGGTGCAATAGAAAGAGTTTCGTTCAAACCAGGTGGAAACATGGCAGCTAATTTAAGCTTTCACTGGGTTTCTCTTTTCTTTAAAAGATTCTTACAGTGGCAAGAAAGGGAATGCTTATATAAAGCACTTGGTAATTTATTATTTTTCAAATCATTATTGTGCTCATACACTCTATTTTTTTAACATACATTCTGTTTTGCCCACATAAAAGTGGGTACATGGCATACAAACTGCCAAATATACCAATCCTGTAGTAATGCAATTCCCATTCCTAAATATTATTCTACTCTTTAAATTATTGCTAAGAAAAATGCTGCCCTGTTTAATAATATATGAACATTGTGCACACACTAATTAATAATAATAATAATAATAATAATAATAATAATAATAATAATTATTATTATTATTATTATTATTATTATTATTATTATTATTAATAAATAAATAATCATAATTAATAAGCTGGGTTTAAACTTCAAAATGTTATTTGAAATGAAAATATATGGGACTGATGTGGCTGGTTTGGGAACCAGACCATGTGACATGTGTGCAGAATGTCCATATATTGGTTTACCTTCATTTGTGCATATTCCTCAAGGGAGAACAGCAATTGTCCGAACGACAGTTTGTGAAGTTTGCTAATGCCGAATGCAAAAAAGGATTGAATGTGCAATGAGCAAATGCGCATTGACATTCGCTCATTGCACATTTGGCATTTTGGGGCGGATTGCCCTATAGTGGGGATTGGGAATGGTCTCTTTCCCCACTATAGTGCAATCTCTGAGTTAGAATATTAAAGTAGTGGGGGTGTGGGGGCACAGCCCCCCACATGAGGGGTGAAGGGGGGCTTGCCCCCTGCTTTAAACCTTATTACATGTTTTATTCGACATTAATGTTCGAAAATCAGCGAATCTGCTTTTCGATTTGCTGATTTTCAAACATTACGAACTGTCGCTGTTTTCACATCAGTGATTATGAGTTGCTCATATGAGCATTCACACCTCTGTGATTCAGCTTTGTAAAGGTAAACCCCATATATTATTAAACAGGGCAGTATTGTTCTTAGCAATAATTTAAAAAATAGAATAATATTTAGCAAAGAGATTTGCAGCAATACAGGATTAGTATATTTGGCAATTTGTATGTTATGTACCCACTTTTATGTTGGCAAAACAGAACGTATGTTAAAAAATAGAGTGTATGAACACAATAATGATATGAAAAATAATAAATTATCAAGTGCTTTATATAAGCATTCCCTTTCTTGCCCAGGTTTCTGAAATTTATGTTTGGGATTTTGGATATTGTGAAGATGAATCCAAGAGGCAGGGACTGGAAGAATCTTTTAAAAAAAGAGAAACCCAGTGGCAGCTTAAATTAGCTGCCATATGTCCACCTGGTTTGAACGAAACTGTTTCTATTGCTCCCACGTTGATGGAAAGAGCTAATGGATTTTAGCATTTTGAATATGTTTTAAATATATAACTTTTTATAAAGCATATATGATGCCATGAGGTTTGTTATATCACTGTGTGGGGGTTACTGCATTGTATAATAAGATATATATATATATATATATATATATATATATATATATATATATATATATATATATATATTTATTTATTTTTTTGTATGGTTATTCTGGTCTTTTAATGCATTTAGCACTGTATGGTTTTGTCCCTTTAATGTTATGCAAAAGTTCCTGAGATTAATGAAGGTAATTGTGATGTCATTAACTGTGTGTATTTAAATGGAGTATTTCATGTAAGATGGTGTATTCTGATGAAGTCTCTTTCAGGAGGTGAGGCACACTATATTACAGATTGTAGCCACCAATCCTTAATGCATTCATATATTGTACATATGCTTGTTTCCTTTATACTGATCATAGTTTACAGATGGTCATTTATGCCACTGGTATATAGGTATGAATTTACATTCCATTAATGATGAAAACCTACCAGTATTGTATATTTGGTAAGTGTGGTTTTTGAACCCACAACTGATGATTACGACAAAATACTAATACTGTGTTTTTGTCCTACAGACTACTGCATTCATACTTTCATTTTACAGATGCATGCTCAATGTTATTTGAGAATATGCCACAATTGCTTTGTTCTACAGGCTAAGGCATGCATAGTTTCTTTTACAGTTGGGATATGCATGCTCAGATTCATATGATTCTATTAAATACCAGCTACGTGGTCCTTTACTTTTAATGCTACAAAATGACTATAAAAATTATTATTATTATTATTATTATTAAAATACTATTTATATGGTACTGTTCTGATGCATACATACCACATGCTTCTCGCATCATTACTAGACATGCTCAGTTGGACTGAGAATTCAAGTCTTGATCCTAAGCAGCTGTGGAAAAGACAGAACAGAACAGCATTATGAATACCGGTCTTGACTATAGTAAGCTGTTAACTCTTACAATTGCTCACTGTAGTTGATACTTACAGCTCTGTGGGGTATGCCCTGCACTACATTCCCTGATCCAAAGGTCAAGGGTGTCCTGCTTCTTACTCCAGAGGTCATCAAAATGATGTCTGCATTGCTTACCTGAGTGCAGGATACCTGTCACACTGGTTAAGGATCTGGCAACACTATTTCAGGCTTCAGATTTATATTCTGAGCCTGAATAGTCCCAGTGCAGCAACCTGGGCACATGCTCCTTAACTAGGAGTCCAAAAAATCATGGACTCCTGGACACCCCATTGCTGTATCCAAAAATGCACACCCTCTCCAGGCATTCAAGACATGCCTATCATAGTTCAAGCTCAATGTCTAATGAGCATTTCCCTCCAATTGCATTTTATATGCTGCTGTTTCCAACCTATTAAATGTTTCATGCTTACTGAGAGTATGCACATTTTGGTTTTGCAACATTTGAAAATGCTGCGCATCACTTACCATCATGCAAACATGGTAGGTGAAAGTACACACCGACGGGAACCATGTTTGTGTGATAGTAAGCAGTGTGCAACAGTGGTAAAAAGTGCAATTTCTAGCTTATTACCTATACAGGTACTTGTGTAAATGGTTCACACATTCATAGGTGTTTAATAGGCTGATGACCAGAAGAGCCTTTCTAAGACTAGCCATGCAGCCCAAATCTCTGACAAGTTTTGATACCCTTGATAAGTGTAAGTGGGGGCTTGGGAGATGTAACATTTACAAGCTAGGGCCTGGAAGATGAACCATTTACTGATTGCCTGTGTCCATTAGAGACATAGGTGCCAAACCAGGGACAGATTTCCTGTTCCCCATCCAACTGTCCAAGTTGAACTTGAATTTGGTTAGGGAGGAACTCTGCTTTACATGAATAGGGAACCTGCTCCAGAAATGGGGTAATCTCTGGGATACATACTTGTTTCTCCAGCAGGTCCTATTTATATCACAGGCAAAGTTCAAGTCCCTACAGCAGGTAATTCAGGTGCTGTTTGTTTTGCGGATATGCAGGTGGACCATCAGAGTGGGGTCTGACAATGCCCTGTATGTCCGGCATAGATCTCCCCTCAAAAGCCTGTAGGAGGCCAAATATAGGGATAGATCCTTGAGGCAGTCTGCATAGGACATTTTACTTAAGCCCTGTATTCTTTTAGTGAGGAACCTCTGTGGACGTTTCATTAGTCGAATATGCCTGGTTAGGTACATACCAAAGGTGGAGGATTGCACTCAATGATAGGTCTGATGAATGCTGAATACAGTAGAACAATGACTTCCTTGGACCTAGATCCCATACCTTTGTTTATAGGTTGCCCAACATAGAATGATTTCTTCACTACTGTACACACGTGATGGTCAAAGGCTAGATTACTATCTATGTGTGTCCCTAAGTCCCTGACTACTTGGTCTGCTCTAAGGGGTGTTTTGTCAATATGATAGTTACCTGGGGTGAAAGACTTCCTGAAGGATACTATTAAACAATTCTTGGCATTTAGTTTTAGTTCATGGCTCTGACACGAGTTGTTCGTCTGTGCCAGCCCCTCCTGGAGAACATTTGTGTCAGTGAGGGATTCAATGACAGCTCCTAATTTTCAATCATCTGCAAATTTAGAGAGGCAGAGGCCACTGACATTGGCCTTGACTTCAGAGATGCAAATGCCAAAAAGAAGCAGTCCAAGGAATGATCCCTGTGGGAATCCACTTTTGACTGGCCTCTTTGTAGAGGGGACTCCCCAATTCTAATTTCCTGGGTCCTGTTTGTGAGTCAGTTGGCTATCCACCAGTTGACATACAACTTTGTTCCTAACCTCTTGAGTCTGCCAACAATACCCGAGTGGGGTACTGTGTCAAATGCCTTTGCCAGGTCAAGGTAGACAGTCTGAACCATTTTGCCCTCATCCTTTGCTTTGATGACCTTCTCAGAGACGTCTACCAGGTTGAGTAGGCATGATCTACCCTTTACAAAAACAAACTGGGTTGGGTCCAGTGTCTGTAGGTTGACTATATCTCTATTGATCATTTCCATCATAGTTCTTTCCATGGCTTTACATATAAGACTAGTGAGACTTATGGGTCTTTAGTTTCCAGGGTCTGTAGATGGCCCACCTTTTTGCAGAGGGATGACTGATGCTGTTCTCCATTCAGGATGCACAAAGCCTGTTTGGAGGCTATAGTTAAATAGCAATTCCAGAGGCCCTGATAGGTCATGTTTCATGTTATTTAGAAGGCATCCTGAGATATTGTCTGGGCTTATTGATGCAGTGTTCATGGCCTTAGAAAGAGCATTATGGACCTATTCCCTAGAGATAGCAAATGGAGTTATATTTGATGGTATTTCCTGAGGGAAGGTTGAGTGGGAGAGATGGATAAAGTTGTATCTAAATTTATCAACCAGTAGGTTTACTATATCTTCTGGCTCAGTATAGGTGGCTTCATTTACAATGAGTTCTGCACAGAATTGTGTATTGCCTTTGAGGTTGTGGACATAGCTAAAGAATGCCTTGTGGTTTTCCTTGGCCTGGGAGGCCAAATTCACCTCAAATTTGGCTTTGGTAGACTTTATTTGTCCTCTGAGATGTTTGTTTAGTTTGATGAGAGTGCTTTTATCCTGCTGGAAGTGCATCTTGTAATTTTTGCCATGATTTTCTTCCTTCTATTATACAGCCTATTGTGATTCCACCAGGGTGGCTTGTTTTTTTAGTTAGTTCTGTACTTCTTCCTGGTGGGTATAGCTGCCTCTATTCAGCTATTAACATGCTTGTACAGAGTTTCAATGAACAGTTCTAAATAGGCAGCAGTGTTCTCTGGATTTATGGGAGCTTGAAATTTTGGCAGGTTGTCACTTAATAGCAGGAGATTAGCCGTAGAGTAGTTTCTAAATATTCCAGGTTTAGCTGGGAGTCCAGGTTTTATTTTTACTTCAAAGAAGACCATTTTGTGGTCTGACCTTAAAGGGAAGACATTACAGTAGGGAGTGTGCAGCAGTCTCCCATATTAGTGAGGACCAGATCCAGTATGGCTGCACCTCTGGTTGGTATATTGACTATCTGGTTCAGGGAGCTTGTGTTTACAAAATCCATGAATCTCTGTGTATGTACATCTGGTGTCATATAGAATTCCCACTTAATAGTGGTAATTAAAGTCACCCATGAATATGGTATTGAGTTGGATGGTTAGTGCTTCTAATAAGCTTAAATACATGGAGTGAGTTTCCAGGGTCATAGAGAGGGACGTATAGCTGACAAGGAAGTTATGCTGAATATTGCCTATGGTGATTTGAACATGGAGCAGCTCAAATGCATTGTCCTGTTTGACCAGCCTTGAGATATATTTATTTTTTATGTAAATAGGGACACCACCACCTATTACATCTGTCTATGTAGTAGATGGTCTAAATGTGTGGAAGGTGTTATAACCTTGCACTGTTGGTGTGCTCTCTGTGGCTTTAAAACATGTCTCAGTGACCACACAGGGTGAAGAGATCTTCTAGGGAGTGGAGTTTTTTGTTTAGACTCCTAGCATTGAGCAGTAATACCTTTCAATTTTCTTGGTTTTGATTTGCTATGTTGGAATTACTTTCAGTTTGGCATTGTCTAAAAATGCACTATGTGGGAAGGGAAGACAATGCTTTAGCTAATATTCAAAAGCCTAGAAGGGAGAGATGCAGACCATCCCTGGCAAGGCAGCAGGGTCTGTTGACCATCTCCTTCCATGATGATGAATATTGCACCCCCTTAGAATGACACCAGAAACTAAGTCAATTAAAGTCCATCATCATTTGTTCATATTGTGGCATCATCTTTGGAGAAGATAAAATTCTGCTCAATGCTAGGGTCATACCAGCCTAAGACACATATTCTGAGAGCGTCATGATGTGCCTCTTCATATAGTCTAGGATGGTACATCTCAAGTCATTTACTCCCACATGGACCATGACTGAGTTATACTGGTACTTGGGGTCCAATGACCTGAGTCTGTGCATAATGTTGTAGATCCTAGCCCCTGATAAATAACTGACCATAGCTTTCTTCTTACTCAGCCTGGTAAGAGGGACATCAGTGTGTCTCATGATGGAGTTTCCAAAGACCAGAATGCTGGATTGTGTGGTGGCTTGGCTTATGGTCTTAGAGGTAGACGCTTCATGATATGTGGCTCTATGTGTTGATGCGGGTATTGTTTTGAAAGAGTGCATTTGGGGCTGCTGAGGGTATTTGTTATGTGTACTTCACCTAGGAGGTCTTTGTGGTTTAAGAAGTCCACATTTAAGTGCCTCAGCATATTTAGGCCTATATGTTTGCTTTGAATTGTGTATAATGGGTGCAGCGTGTGTACTACTGACAACCTTATTGACATTAGGAGTACTTTTGTGTGAGAGCTTTGCCTCCAGTGACATTGTGTAAATACATCTCTCACATACCATATCAGTTTGTTTGAGAATCAGTTGTTGTCAGTAAACATGAGGCAATTTCTACTTTGCCTCAGGATGCCCATATCCACCAAGCTGTTAACGGAGATAGTGTGAAAATTCATATCCATGGCAACAGACCTTTTTTTATTGATTAGATAGCTGGAACGAGTGTATAAAGCAATGTGAGGAGTATTTGGTTTACAAATCTGGGGACAGTGCTTGTCACTGCAAACTAGTCGTCCTGTATGCAGCCAGGTACTGGAGAAATTTCAATCGTACTTTTACAGGAAAAATGTCAGAGCAGAGCCAAACACTTGAGGGGAAACTAATACATATACCCTGAACATGTAAGGATAAAGAATTTAGACAGATATTCTGAAGTTATACAAATTCGAAAACCAAACCACAAACTGTAGAACAAAACAAACGAGGTAAACAACTACAGGGTTGACTTATGCAAATCAAATTTATTAAATGCTTCCATCCTTAATGTCATGGACTTCTTCAGAATAAATTAAAAAGCACACACACATACCTTTTGTACTCCCCAAAACTATAGCCCCTCACTTCAGTTAACAAATAAACTAAATAAGTGAACATAGGAACCAATTAGTTGTTAAATAATTGGGCTAGAAAATGCATACACAATGCATAAAACACACACAAACACATACATATTTTTTTGTTGTACAACATTAAAACACCATACAATTTAAGTATAATAGCCTCATTAAATAACAATTGTAAATTTCCTTTAACAAAAGTTATTACAATTTTATTAAGAAATAAAATACAAGATTTTAATTTCAAAACATTTGTCAAAGAGGTAGCGTCATTCAACCCTGGGTACCTAGTGGCATTAATTCTCAGTTGCCATTTAAACTCCTAGTATTCCAAAAATGAATCCACTGGCCCACCCCTTTGTCCCATATAAACCTGGTCAATGACAGTAAAAGTGAAACCATGGTTTATTCTGTAGAGTCCTTGACATTAAGGACAAAACCGCCTAATAAATTTGATTTGTGTAAGTCAGCTCTGTAGTTCTTCACCTCATTTGTGATATTCTAAAGTTAGAAGCAAATCAAGCAGTACTTACTGTAAACAAAGACTTAACTTGTCAAGAATGATGAAAAGAGGGGAGTTGCATAAATGGCTACTCCTTGGCTAATGCTAGTGGTGGTCTCACCACAGCTTCACTCTTCTGGGATACAATGTTACTTTGCTTCTTCTCTCACCAGAAGCAAAACATTAGCACCAATCCCAAGATTAGAAGCAGGCCACAGCCTGTTTGGTGATCCACAGTATTGTCCTAGATGATGTAAGCATCTCTAGACTAGTCGTAGCCTTTTCCTGGTAGATGCCTTAAATAGCAAAGAGACCAATCAGGAACATTAAGCACAGCAGTCACTGTCCAACTAGAAACAGTCAGAAATCCATGTGCTCTGCTCCTTCTCTCACCAGGAGCAGAATATAAGCACAAATTCCAAGCTGTCAACTATGAAGCAGTTATAAGACTTTCTGGTGATCAGCAGTCTTCAGGAAATAATGTCCATGTGCTCCTTCTCTCACCAGGAGAAAACAGAAGCACTAATCCCAAGATGACTACTGAGAGTAGAATGTGGGCTGTCCAGTAACCAGTGGTCATGCAATAGATGTTTAAGGGAAAGATGAAGAAAAATGGTTAATATATGCACTGCACTGTGCACTAAGCAGTTAGATATAAAAAAGGGGATAACTAAAGTTTCAGCTGTCTAAGTGAAGATCCACTAATTTTACAAGAGCAAGCTAGATTGAAAGGGTGTGGGCACTTTTTTTCTTTTTGTATGGAATACAGTGGGATGGCCAATAAATTTAAAAAGTTGAAGGGGGATGATTGTACAAAACTGATAATTTTGTGCTTACTCACAACATCCAGTGAAAGGGGAGAGGGAAGGAGATATGTGGTTAAATTAACATATGGGGCAGGCAACTAGAAAGACAGTTGGGCAGGATTCACGAAGGCTTGCACGGAGTGCAAGAGACGTGTAACACTCCATGAAAGCCTCGCGATCCAGGAACAGCCCTAAACTCCTTGTAAGAGACCAGCTAAAATGTCTCTTACACGGATTGGATGTGGACATGCTAAATACCTCACTTGCAGCTGAAAGGTATGCAAATGAGGTATATTAGCGATCCATGAAGCAGAAACCAGTCCGTGTAAGAGACGTTTTAGCTGCAGAAATGTACTCAGTTGACAACTGAGTACATTTCTGCAAATTCCACAATGGAGCCATGTCAGCTCCAAATAAAGGGTGCATATGTCTGAGGCAGCATGCCAATGGCCAAATATGTGGCCATTGGCAAGGTAACCCGATGTAAAAATATTAAAAATATAATTTTTTAGCGCAGCCCCATGCAAACGGGCTGCGCTGTATAAACCATAAAAAAAGAAAGTTATAAACCCACAAATGTGGGTTTCATGCAATACATGGAATGACAATGCAGGGACCAGCAGACCAAAAACAACATGGCCACCGTGTAGTGGTTGCTAAGGGGGGAAGCTGAGTCTAAGACATGTAACTAAGCATTAGTAGGCAATCTCATGTAAATGAGGGTTAGGATACTGAATCTCACAGTCACATAGCAAATGAGCACAGTCTGAGTAGTGTAAGAGATACATAAGGGGGAGGAATAGAGTAGGAGATAGGTGACATCACAGGGGGGAATGGTAGAAAGAAATGCAGTTCATTGGAGGTCAGTGTAACATGACAGATGACAGACACAGATCATGGAAAGAGGTGTGCCACTAGATAAGTCAGGGAAAGTCAAGAAATGGAAGGTATACACTGTTACTTACACCAAAGTTTCTTGCTGGGCGTACATGCGCACGTGTGTGCACCATGAAGCACGAGTAGGGCAGTGTGCACACGTGTAAGGCAGACTGAGCATGTGGGAGTGTGTTGGGAGATGTTTAACACTGTTTGCACTGGTGTGCACGTGTGTAGGGCAGACTGAGCATGTTGGAGGCTGTTGGCAGATGTGTAACAGTGTTTGCGCGGGTGTGCGCGCGTTTTAACCTGAATAAGTAGATTCTGAACTGTGTAAACACGTGTGCGCGTGTGTAAGCCACTGTGAGCGTGTTTCTGCTAGTATGCACGTTGCTCCCCCCTGAGGAAACAGAAAGGAAAAAGGAAGCAACATAATTAATAGGAAGCTAGCAGGGATAACTGCTGAAGCTAGCAGGTGAAAACAATTAGAAGCAGGCAATTACACAGGCAGAATAGTAGCCCAGCCCAGCACTTAAAACTCTGCAAACAGTAGTGCAGGATGTTTCTCTGAAGAGACACTGCAAGAAAGGAGTAAGCTAATAGAAGTGAAAACTGAAAAAGCTTCACTCAGAGCAGAAATGTTAGGGGCTGCCATAGCTGTCATAATGAGACATAGGCGACTTGCTGAGGGTGGTGACAATGCAGATGGTGCCAGACAACCCACAGTGAGGAGACGTAGAAGAGTGTACAGGCCCAGGGTCACCTACCACGGGTTACATGAGCTGGAGATAGTAGAGCAGTATAGAGTGGACAAAGAGCTCCTGCAGCAAATTGTTGAGCTGTGCAGGCCACGCCTCACACACAGAACCAACAGAGGGGAACCCATCCCAGTGGAAACCAAGGTATGTGTTGGCCTAAGAATACTAGCAACAGGTACCTTCCAGAGACCAACTGGTGATATGATGGGGATATCACAGGCATCAGCCTCCAGGGTACTGCACCAGTTCCTGGATGCCATGTCAGCACATGTCGATGATCATGTATATTTCCCCAATGCCCATGAGGTATTGGCCAGCAATATGCATCACTTCCAGCAAATAGCGGAATACCCTGAGGTAGTGGGTGCAATAGACTGCACGCACATATGCATCAAAGCACCAGCCGGTGAGCGGGGTAGGGCCTACATTAACCGCAAGGGCTTCCCCTCCATCAACTGCCAGGTCATGTGTAATGCCCAGGGCATAATAATGAATGTGTGTGCTGGCTGCCCTGGGAGTTACCACGATTCCCACATCAGGCATTTGATGCAGCTGTACCAGATATTTGCCAATGGAGACATCCCACACGGACACCTAGTGGGGGATGCAGGTTATGCACTGGAGCCGTGGCTGATGACACCCATCAGAAATGCACACACACCTGAACAGGAACGCCATAATGAGGCACATGCACAAACACGTAATGTAATAGAGCGTGTGTTTGGGCTGCTCAAGTCATGGTTCCGGTGTTTGGACACATCTGGTGGAGCCTTGCAGTACACACCACCTACATGTACCCAAATTGTCATGGTATGTGCTATGCTACATAATATGATCTTGCGAAAACAGCTGCAGCAGGACCAGCATAGGGCTGGGCCAAACAGCCCCCCACCATTGCCAAGGCCATCACAGGCAGAGCGTGACTCGGAGGAGGAACAACCTGAGCCTGCCACAGTAGGCAGAAGGAGGCGTGCCCAGTATGCCCTGGCCTTGGCAAAGAGGCAACGCATAGCACATACACTGGCTCAGTAGGAACCCTGGGAATGATACCCCCTCTGACTCACTCAAATAATAACATTGGATGCCTAAAATGACATGACCTGCTCACAAACATGTACAGGGAAGTGTAATATGTGCATCCAACAGAGGCAGCCCTGCAGCACCACCTGAGGCATGAATGCCATGTGTTAAGTAATGTAACACCATGTACTATATGCACACCTGAGCACCCTGACAAACATCCACCCTCACCAAGCATGAAGCCACAAAATGACGATGAGATGATCAAGTGCAATAACTGGCTGAAGTAATGCAGTTAGTCAAAGGGGAGCCAAGGTGTTTCAGGCTGGGAAGACATGTGGAGCATGACATGATGCACCACCTGCTAGGGGTGGCGTGCACCTATCATTCCATGCCCCATGGATACTGGCAAAGGCTGTCAGTACCCACAGCATGCCCTAAATAGGTAAGTCTCAAAACACAAACCCACCTTCATAGGTACCACAAGGGATAGGAACCTAGATGTAATGCTACCCAATGCCAGAAGTCTAAACAGCAAGATGTGTGCAGTGTAAATGCACACAGTATGGAGAATGTAGATACCAGTCCTGTAATAGAGAACTGGGTCAAGGCTCACATCAGCACCCTAACACTACCAGGTCACACCTCATACTGTCCTGTACAGCCGCAAAACTTGGAACAAGCTACAAAAGGAGGGTGACTAGCAATAAATGTCAAGGATAACCACACTTTCATGTTGGTACCACAACAAGAAACAGCATGGATTAGCCATGGTCAAATACCAATGGCTAAAACCGCCTCCCAGTATATAGCCTGCTGCAAACTACTGTCCTAATACCAGGAGCTGCACCTGGCCTATGTTGGAATACATAAATATATCAAGTCCCCCAAACCACATTATATTGCTTGACTGAAAATACCCAGACACACACTGGGAGCATTATACTAGCACCAACACAGTAGGAGAAAAGTTCCCAGAATCCATGAACCAAAATGCCCAGGAACAAAGTACCACTCCCACAAGAGGGGTAAGCATACTGGATGTGATAATCAGCAACATGTGTACTGGATGGCAAGATGAGAAGTGTATCCCTCACTGGTAAGACCAGACCATAGAGTAATCACACTGGATATACACATCCCGACCCCAGTTCCTGGCCAGAATACCACAGTGAAAAACATGTGTAAAGCATAGGTTGCAGCCCTCCAAACTGATGTTGAATCCAAGAAAGGCCCTGTGCAAGTGCAGAATATGGGACACACCACAGAACATGTTATACAGGCATTCCATGAACACAGCCAGGAATGCTTGGAGTATGCAATCACAAATAACAACAACACACAATGCCATACATGCAGGCATCTGGCATGCTGGAACCAGCCATTACCAAACCATGCAAGGGAATGAGGAAGCTACCACATGATAGAGCAAACATAAAAAGGGAAGTAATCACTGACCAGTAGTATGGCAATAACATATGTCCACACATACAAT
Source organism: Protopterus annectens (assembly GCF_019279795.1). Lineage (NCBI taxonomy): Eukaryota > Metazoa > Chordata > Ceratodontiformes > Protopteridae > Protopterus > Protopterus annectens. The sequence goes on from NC_056743.1 coordinate 566,963,065, forward strand.
CCACTAAGTCCAGCCACAACAAGTAGAATCTGTCAATCCAGAGGCAATGTGACACCTGTCCCAAGTACACAGACAACCACAACACCCCCCAATAAATACAAATATATGTGATAGATGCAACCATGTATCCAAACCAGAGGTTGAGCTCCACCAACTCAGTACTGTCAAAACTAGTCAGGAGGAGAAGGTAACCACATACACCACAAACCCATTCCCACATAGACCTACCACAACTGTAAACTAAACACATAAACACAGCAAAATATTCCTGGATGCCCTAATTACAAACACACCACACCAACAGAAGCCTCCAAAGCAGATCACAAGCAACCACAACCTCCAAACATAGCACATGCAACGAACAGTACACAAAGCTGGTGTGCCAAACAGTCACAGGCCAGAAGGAGAAACAACATGCCTGATACAGTTGTAATATGTGTCTGTATAGGCAGACACACTGCTGTCCCACTCACCAGACTGAACAAGGGAAAGGGTAGAGTAAGCTGCCTGTAGGCTGCCACAAAATGCCACATAACACAAGTATGCAGGTCATCCCAAAGCAAGCAGAAATATGATGCACTCAATGTCCATGCTGGTGTGAATGACATGAGATGTACCTCCCTGGTCTACATGAAAAGAGACATGGATGATCCCTCTGAGTATGTACCCCAGGCCGGTATGATACTGGCTGTGTGCAGCATCCAACCCTCACCAAGAATGATGCCACAGTACAAACACAGAATGATCATGTTTAACAGCTGGCACAGTTACAGCTGTCAGTCCAAGAGGGTCTAATGTCTGTCTGCTTGAGATGTCAAGCATGACAAGCCATGCTGCTGTTCCAGGGATGGCTTGCACCTGTTACCCCTGTGTGTCTGGATACTGGATAAGGCCTTTGCCACCTCCATAGAGCCGTATGTAGGCAAGGCCAAAAAGACTACCCACCACCCTAGAAAACATAAGTGGTAGGAAACATAAGGGTAATGCTGACCAATGCCAGATGTGCAAACTGCAATATGCATGCCCCTGAGGCACTTCCCATTATAGAGAACATCAATGTCTGTGCAGTGACAGAAGCCTGCTGCAAGCCTAGTGATAGCACACCAGCACTACTAGGTTATACCACATATCATGTGTTATGGCCCCAACAACTGCACCAAAACATCAAAGGAGGGGGAGTATCCATATGCAGCACAGACACCCATATGGCCAGGTAACTGACAATGCGCAAAGCAGCAGACACCACCCATGTGCACCTAAGTGTAGTCCAAACTGCTGTACAGTCTGTAGCATGCGACAGACCACACTCTCACACACAAGACCTCCACCCAGACATCCTGAAGACACTGGACAGTATGAATGTTCCACCAAATACCAGACAAGGTACACAGAAATTACCACATAGGTGGCAAACCATTATGTATGCAAGGAGTAATCAGGGACCTAGGGACACAAGTCAACAGTAATCTGTCATGTGACACTCACAATGCTAATGTGGCTAGGAAGATTGTCGATATTGGACACTGTATCATGAAAGGATTCACATCTACATCAACAGAGGTCACTGTGCTGCTGTACTATTCCCTTTTCAGACCCATAATCTAGTACAATGACTCATATGGGATGTACCGTACGTGACACCTGCAGCAGTTCGGAAGACCTCATAGTTACCCCACCAAGAGGATAAAGGGTGTGAAATATATGTCATATGCTGCCTGGCTGTAGACACCCCAGCTGAATGCAGTCACAGACTGCCTACACAGAGGCATTCTGTGTCTGTTGTACAAGGCCATGTTGAACACAGGAGTAATGGACATGCTCCACCACAGGAAATCAAAGCCATTGGAGCTGTGAGAGTGACAGATGTCAGCCTCAACACATAATGAAATAAGATGTGCTGGAGGGACAGATACATAACCCAGAGGCTCCCCACACCCAGAAACAGGATCCCAATCCATGTTAGCAGAGCCCCTCACTGACACCCCTCAACAGGAATATTGCCAAGTGGATGGATGATCATACATGTATACTGGGGGTCTTCACTGTGTCACGACCAGACAGAGGCACAGTAAAGAAATTCATAAATGGCCATAATAGAAACATAGCAAGGGGTAGCGAAAGACACACACACTCTGGCTAGGCTTACTAATGCCCTAGGGTGGATAGCCTAGTATGAACCCATGAACCTATGAAGATACAAAATGTACAGGACACTAAGGATAATCACAAGGCTTACCTAACTGATGGTAGGAACAATGTTGGGCATCCACAGATATGCTCCGAATCACACAGATATTACAAACAACATACCAAACACACACACATATTGCTAACATACAACCTGACAGGTGCAGTGCAAACACCCCCCCCCCCCCGAGTGCAAAATATCTATCCCAGCAGACTGCTGGTCCCCTGACATTGCAGATGCTGAGGTAACAGCCATCATCTGCAAAGCAAAACACACAGCAGCAAAGGTATGTGATGGTGTCATGGACTGAGGCCAACATGGACTCCAAGAATAATGGAATGCCAAATCACACTACTGCCCAATGTCAGCCTTACCACAGGATATGTACCCAAAGAGCAGTGTACAACAACAGTGGTCCTTCACAACAAAGGTGTTGCCTGAATGGATACTGCAAACTACCACCCCAGGATCCTGACAAGCTTGGTCTGCACAGCTATGGAAAGGATCAGTATGTACCGCAGACAGAAGGCTATTGTGGACCTACTGATACTGCACCCTACACAGTGTGGCTGTCGTAACTGGAGATCCTGCCCCTAAACATCTTTTACCCATTTGAAGCAGTCATTAAGGTCATTGATGAGGGCAATGTGGTCCACACAGCGTAGCTGGACCGTGCACATGCTTCTAGACAATACCGTACGAGTTCAGTATGGATATGTTCACCAGCTTAAATATATACCCCTATGTCAGTAGAGGGGTTGAAAACCAGACCAAGGACAGAACTGACATGGTCAGACATGCCGCATCCATGTCAGACTACAAAGCAGATATTAGTGGCATCCCACAAGGCCTGGTCCTGCCACCCCCATTCTGTATATAAGTCCCATAGGTATAGGCCAACATGGAAGGACTGTGACTGAACATGTATGCAGAGTAGTACAAATAGCCCACCATATCCGACCCCCAGCTGACACAAGGAACCCACAAAAGGGCCACCTACAAACAGACAACTTGAGCCATAGCCATGTCAGCAAGCTAATTGCAGAACTGTGTATAGACAACCACCGTGGATATACAGTAAGTGCCCACAAAGTACCACACAGGTGTTAACCCATGACGTACCTAACATGTAATGTGAGACCTGGGTACAAAAGGTGATAGATATCCTGCGCTGGACAAACATGTGGCTGTAGTGTTCGCAGAAACATATACTATATACCCACCCAAACATGAAGGTTGGCAGATGTAGATAAGGGGATGTCACTGTGGCTCTGCAGTCATCCTCCATCAGCATCACAATTGACTACAATAGCCCCTGTGGGATATACCTCAGCAGACACCTCCATCAACTGTAAAGTCCACAACAGTACCCCACCAGGAGTAGCAAAAAACATGAACAGATGCCATGTGTTGCCTGAGTAAACAAACTGCAGCCCCACACACTGCCATACTGCCCAGCTACAGGCAAGCTGTGCCTGATGTATGAAGCCATGTCCAACCTGGAATCAATGAACATGCTGCACCTTGTACAATCTGAATGGCAGTGAGCTATGCACATGAGAGACCTGAACCCCAGCACTGACATACATAGGACAAGCTGTACAGAATGATCCATAACACAGAAGGCACCCCACTCTTCAGTAAACTCCTGGTACAGGTCAGCCAGAGAGTCACTTATCGACACCCCTCAAGAGGAATCCTGATGAGTGGATGAGAGATGGTAGGCTAACCCTGGGTATCACTGTTATGTCAGAGGTAGACGGAGGCACAGTATACTAACCATGACATATGTCATGGCAAACTCCAGTTACAATGTGTGTCAAAGGACAAACACACCCTGTGACTAGCATCAGAAATGGCCTAGGGAACATCGCTAGTGTTTGCCAATGTCCACCCATGTTGTGGAATACACTACCAATGTTGGACGAGCCTGGTGTAGGTAGTCCATATCTGAACATAATGCAACATGGTCATATGTGCACAACTGGCCCCTACACAGTCTGTTGTGCTCACTATGAAGATGTCAAGCAGTCATAGGACTAAAGCCCAGGATACTGTCCACCACAGTGAAAGTACTGAACCAGTACACTATACAGTACTACAGTGTTAGGTCATTATGAAAGTATGTTGAGAACTGTCTGCAAAGTATCCCATGCAATCCCTGCAGGCACAGTATAATCCCTGTTGTGGCAGACACGAAGCAGTTGGCCAGTTAGTATACAACATGACACCCAACACACAACCATAAACGTGAGATATTGTTGAAGTTCACACACACCCAAATATGTGGTGGACTTCAGAGTGCAACATATGGAAGCTCACACTGGGCATGCTCGCACACTTTGAGAAATGAGACATATGTCAGACAACATGCCATGGAAAGGCTGAACTGGGCATGCTCACACACTTAGGCCGTATCTCCGTTTAGCAGTTGGCCACACATATCTGGTATTTGTACGTGTCAGTCCAGGAACCAACCACAACACAGCAATCTGCCAGTGGACACAGTAAATGACTACAGAGACATAAGTGATATAGTGGATCGCCGTCATATGCAAACATCTTCCACAGATACACAAGTTGGTCATAGGAACAGGGAATGCTATGGCAATAAAGACCTGCAAACAGTAGAACAGCACAACAAATATTGTGCATCCGACAATTGAACATATGGGTGTAGAGGTCAATACTAGGCTTGTTGCCCTAGGGAATGACAGCTCAGCCAGAGTGTGCTTGGCATCTGCATCCCCAGTACAGTAGGCTACTGTGTCACTGTAAAGTAGGTCACAGAAGGCAACATGTGAGGCTAGTGAGCTGTGCCTATGTCAAGCAGGGGCACCATGGAGGTCCCAAGGATTGAATGTGCTAAGCCACAGCCATGTTGTCGGTGTGTGCTGGAAGAGGGTTGCTGAGGATCTCTGACAGTAAGTGTCCGTCAATAACAGTCTGAGGGGAGCCCTATCTGCATTCTCCAGACAATTCCACTGTCAACACTGTGTTGTAATGATTATGTGTGAATGAAGTGCCGTGCCGGAACTGTTCACAGATGTCCTCCCTCTGTGGGCTACAGCTCTGCAATGGATTAGCTCACTCTGTCTGTTGTACGGCTCATATATGGCTGGTGTACACCTGACAGGTGTCTTGTTGTGGAGCAGTCATGGGTATATGTGGGATAGCATGATCAATGCAAACCGTACGCATGCTCATAGAATGCTATTGTCAAGGAGTATGCTGAGTGGCCAGTATAGTCCCCCAGCATGGGTCCTCTGAAGTTGTCCACCCCATTCTTCACAAGTGTAGAGTCTGTTTGTGCTAAATACAGTTTGTGTGCAGTGACAACCTTTCCTGGGGGTGGAGATGGGATATGGATGTCCAGGGAAAGGTGGGTATGGTCAGATATCAACAATGGTGGTCTACCTCTGGTGTGGAACAGTGAGTACCCACGTTGCAGATGGACAGGTGCAATATGTATTCCCCCATGTGGCTGTGGTGTGTGGTTCTGCCATAGCACATGGACCCACAAATTGTAGTGGCTGTAGGGTAAAGTGGTAGAGGCCTGAGTAGTTCTCACACACAATATGCCTGTACCTGATGTTAACAACTGGGATGGTGTATGTGAACACCTGCATATCCCAGCACTGTTCCCAGGGAAGCTAAGTGTGTGTCCTGGATGTGGGTGTGGTGTTCTGGACTGGTTGTGTTGTGTGTTACAGGTCCTGTGGTCACAAAGCATGGTATAGGACATAACCTGCCAGTGCGATGTGCATATCTGACCCTGACGTAGGTGGCTGCAAATGCATATATATGCTATCCCCCACCTGACAGGTAGTACTACATGTACATACCTCTGTAGAAATAAAGATGTCAGCACCCTATAAATACTGCAGGTGCAGAACAGGTGCCTAGTAATTCGGATAGTGCACTCTGCTAATGCGTCTCCCTCAAGTGTCATAATATAGGTAGGTAGGGGTTTGAATCCTGCAAATGGTCAGTGTGTGGGTGGGTGAGTGGGGTTTGTGTGTGTGAGAGGGAAATGTCCCTTTTGGCAACTGGGAAAACACACTACAGGATGCACATTCCCCTTTCTAAACACTGATGATGTCAGCACCCTATAAGTACAGCAGGAGAAGGAAAACCTCACAGTAATGTGAATAGCGTGCTCTGCTAATGTGTCCGTCTCAAGTGTCATAACATAGTTAGGTAGGGGATTGAATCCTATAAATGCTCAGTGTGTGTAGAGGAGATTAGTGTGTGTTCAAGACTGTATGAAAGACTAACCCTTTTGGCAACTAGGAGAACACACTACAGGATGCACATTCCCCTTTCTAAACACTGATGATGTCAGCACCCTATACGTACAGCAGGAGAAGAGAAACCTCCCAGTTATGCGAATAGCGCGCTCTGCTAATGCGTCCATCTCGAGTGCCATAACATAATTAGGTAGGGGCTTGAATCCAGTAAATGCTCAGTGTGTGTGGAGGGGTTAGTGTTTGTTCAAGACTGTATGAAAGAAATATCCCTTTTGGCAACTAGGAGAACACACGACAGGATGCACATTCCCCTTTCTAAACACTGATGATGTCAGCACCCTATAAGTACAGCAGGAGAAGAGAAACCTCCCAGTAATGCGAATAGTGCACTCTGCTAATGCGTCCGTCTCAAGTGTCATAACATAGTTAGGTAGGGGTTTGAATCCTGTAAATGCTCAGTGTGTGTGGAGGGGGTTAGTGTTTGTTCAAGACTGTAAGAAAAAAATATCCCTTTTGGCAACTAGGAGAACACACGACAGGATGCACATTCTCCTTTCTAAACACTGATGATGTCAGCACCCTATAAGTACAGCAGGAGAAGGGAAACCTCCCAGTAATTCAAATAGCGCACTCTGCTAATGCGTCTCTCCTGAGTGTCATAATATAGTTAAGTAGGAGTCTGAAACTTGTAAATGGCATGTGTGTGTGTTTGGATGTGGGGACTCTTGTGTGTGTGCAATTCTGTATGAAAAACATGTGCTTTTTTTTGAAATCAGCAGATCACACTACATGATGCACATTACCCTTTCCAAACAGTGATGATGACAGCACCCTATACATACAGCTTGAGAAGAGACATCTGCCAGTAATCAGAATAGTGCAACCTGCTACAGCGTCACTCTCAAGTGCCATAACATATTTAGGTAGGGGTTTGAAACCTGCAAGTTTGGATGTGGGGAGTTTGTGTGTGTGCATTTCTGTATGAAAGACATGTTAGTTTTGGCAATCAGGAGATCACGCTATCTGATGCACATTACCCTTTCAAAATACTGATGATGTCAGCACCCTATAAGTACAGCCAGAGAAGTGGAACCCTCTAGTAATCCGAATAGTGCGCTTTGCTAATGTGTCTTTCTCACGTGTTATGATCTAGTTAGGTAGGGGTATGAATCCTGCTAAATGGCAAGTCTGTGTGGGGGTAGTAGTGTGTGTGTAAATGCAAGTGTGAAAGAACAGATCCTTTTGGCAAATACTGCAATACCCCAGATGCTGCATATTCCCCCAGTAAACACAGTGGATGTCACCACACTATCAGCACAGCCAAACAGGGCTAGTTGGCCAGTAATGCCAATAGTGCGCTCTGCTACTTGTCAGAGTACAGTTAGATATGTTTTAGTTACCCACACCTGCCACGTGTGGTTGTGTCACACATTATGACCTTGTGTGGGTCTTTGTGCATAACAATGCATGCCATTGCCTAAACCAGCAATAGCATTGCACACATGATGTATGTGTGTGACACATACACATAAATACCTGTGACCTGCAGTAGTTACCATGTCTGACACATGCCTCGAGTGGATAAATGGTATTTGCAATGTATACCAATATGACTGTGTCTTACTGTGCAGGGGCCGCACGTGGTATATGTCTATACAGTGTGGGTGTATATGGTAAAATACCTACAGCAGGGGATACACATCTGGTCTAGGCCATATAGTCTACATGTAGTCGATGTACAGGTACTGCATGTTCCCACCTGTTGTGGAAGTGGTAACATATCATTCCAATGCAATTCAGTGACCACGTGCTGTGAACCCTTCAACTAGTGTGTTGTAGCTACAGTAATGCTCATGCACAATGTTTGGCTGGATGCAGTCCAGCCATATAAAGACAGTTCTTGAGACTGTCATATTGCCAGTGTGGTTATGGAGGATAGGTGGTTTTCCTGCGTATTGGAGGGTTGTGTGTGCCAGGCTATGAACCAGATGGCAGTCCGACACATGGTTAGCCGCACATGATTAGGCCCTGATGCTTTGTGCTGTGCCAACAACCTGGAGGTGTGTGTATCTGTGGTGCCTTGGGATACCACCCCCCTGTCCATGTGTGTTACATGTGTAGGGGACGACAGGCATGGTATGAGGCATAACCTGTCAGTGATGGGTTACACCTGTGAGCCATGAATCAGGACTCTGGTACTGCACAGACATTGCAGTTCACCGTGCTGTGGACAGTGTCCAGTGCATGCATCTTGCGGTGTACACTGCTGGTGTTGTGTAGCAGCACTGTTAGTGTCCTAACCTGTGTGATACCAGCGAAGGTGGCTATGTAATCCGTGTCCTGCAGCATAAGGCAGTATGTGTGTATCAAGGAGCTTCGCCAATATACATCGGGCTATGGGTGTCACGTGCAAGATGACCCTTGCACATCATTGTGGCTTCCCTAGCATGTAAGCACACGTTGACAGCCAGAGGATACCCTATGAATGACATTGGAGGCTGAGCAGAATGTAGACATACAACACCCTTCCTACATATAGTGGTAGCATACCTGGTGAGGGTTTGTTGGCAACCAAGATCAGGCTCATACTGGCCCGTGCCACATGCTGAGAGATCCATTCTATCTTCCCTATCATGTAGTCCAGGGAGTTATGTCTCAGGTCAGCCATAGTGGCATGATCAATGAGTGAGTCATCTGTGTCCATGTCTCTAACTGACCTGTATGCATGTGTTCTGTGGTGGACCATAGTGCCCCTGAGGCATATCACTATGACCTTCACCAGATACAGCCTGTTGAGCGGGACCCCAGTGCAGCACCCAAGACAGGTACCTGACACATCTGTAGCAGGTGTGTTGTGTAGCCCTACAGGCTGTGAGTGTGTGGCACACGGGATGTGTGTGCCATGTGTGGCATGTGCTCTGTTCCGACGGAACATATACCTGTGTGCCAGCTGCGGAGGTGTGTGATGCTCAGGCAGGATGCTATTCTGAGTCCCCATGTATGCCCCAGTGTGTTCAGCATGCTGTCAGTGCATGTCTATGACTGCCTTGTATTGTAGTCACTGTAATATGACATGCCACCTGACAGGGTATGGCATTACTGGGTTCAGAGAGCTCAGTCCCCAGATTGGCTATGTGGTGGCATCCCACACATGTGTTGTACGTTCCTGGCCAAGGGTGATGGCTGACTGCATACATGTGGCAGCTGTGACATTGCCACATGACTCACATAAACCACAACTGGACCATAGAGGTGATTCACAGGTTACCTTTGCACATGCTACCCTAGTAGTGTGATTGCCATGGTGGGTACCAACACATAGGGTCAATGGGGAACAACATACTGAAGGTGTGTATGTGTGGGTGTACTGCTACTGTTTCATAGCACTGGCATATATGACTGCACACGTGGGTAAATGCCAGGTAAGACATGTGCAATGTGTCACAGGCAACGTACATGCGAACAGGACGGACAGTGATGTTCTTTCATGTGTAAACATGACATACGTATCGTACGCTATGCAGATGTCACTAGGAGTCCACAGAAGCACTGTAACTCTGCATTGCAGGAGTAAGCAGTGTTCCCGGGAACCCCAAGCGAACATGCATGCAAACAAAGCTACAGTAAGCAGGGCTGGAAGTAGTTCATTGTACAACAAAGAAGGGGTAACACTAACAGTAAGTAACAATGCAAATATGTAGGCACTATCAACATGTACCCAGGAATACACAGCGCAGATGCTAATGGTAGAACTGATATTATGTCATAGTTAATTGTGATTTGGATTACATTGGTACTGCACACATATCAACATGCGCAAACATCCACATTGCATAGTCGTTGTGGGCAACTTGACACCATTACTGTACATGTCCACCACTGCATATCACTACTTGCGTTAGCTTCCCCCCTGTGCTACCCATGTATGCGGCTATCTGTTGACATCTTTACCACCGGCATGCAATTATGTGCAGCTGTTACACTTTGGTATGTACTATGGGTGCAGATGACAATTCAGGACATTCATACAGTTACTGCATCAGGCATGCTGGGATATACACACAGTCATATCAGCACACTGTACTGTTACCAACATGCTACTATTAATACACTTCTATGTAGTCACCCTGTGCATCAGCAATGTGTTTACCTGTTCCCGCAATAATGTTGGAGATTGCAGGAGTTGGCACAGTGTCATCATATGCACAAGGGTGTGAATTAGGTATGCCTGAGTCTGCCACTGATACCACCAATTGACATGTGTGTGTATGTGTGTTGGTGAGGGGCAGCAGTACAGGGTGGGGCACTGTTGGTGCAGTGTGTGTGTGTGTATGTGGTCGCCTTAGGTGTTAACATTTCGCATGTGTGTATGCACGCACACAGTTCCACCTCATGGCTGCCATATACAGGGGTTTGTGGACAGCCACAGGCTGCACCTGGCAGGTCATACAGATCAGTGTCTGTGGGCACGGACACAGTACCTGTGCCTGGCAGGGGTGCTACGGACCATATCCAGTACTAAGCCAGACTGGGTACTGTCATCAGAAGCGGGAGTGTGTTTACTGGACACAGGTCCCTGTTGGGACTGTCCAGAGCCACGTGCATGTGGTCTCCTGGGGCATTCCGATGAGAACACAGACCCAGCATTGCTGGGGCTGCTGCTGGCACTATGGGGGTATGTGTGGGCCTGTTGTCGTCCGCGCCGACTGCCAGCTGCTGCTGTTGTTGGCATACGCCCACGTCGATGCCGCAAACGCCCACCCTTGCCCTGGTTCATGGACATTTGGTTGTGGAACTGCTGTAATATGTCCCCACAATGTCTGTCTATGACATCGGTGAAATTACGGATAGCATCCGCGATGTCATGCATACTGTCAGTCATGGCTGTGCAACATGCTCTCAGCTCCCTCAGACCCTGTCTGGTGTACCTTTCCATACGCGACTGTGCCTGCATGGCAGCCCAAAACATAGCTGAGGTTGGCAGACCTCTTTGGGCACGTCTGCCAGAGGCAGTATGCCCACGAATGCTCCCACGAGAACCCATGGGCAACTGTCTGTGTGGTACCATCGCAGGACCCTGCCCATGGCTGCTGTGTGGGGAAGCATGTGCCACAGGTACCACATTACCCTGGTCAATGCCCACTGTATCCTGTTCATCACCTAGGGACAATGGTGACAAAGGATGTACTGGCAGGATGACTGTGCGCAATGATGGGGTTGACAGCTGTGTACTGTCAATTGGCTGACCAATGGTGGACCCCGACACACCTTCCTGTACCATTACACAGATATCATAATTACCAGTACCTGTGGCACCAGATTCAGGTTCCCTGCTGCAGGACACCAGAGCAGCACCAGAACCTGTGGGAGGAAGACAGGAAACACAGTTTACAGTGTCCTCACATTGTTACATGCACACATGCACACATGGACACATGCACACATGCACTCATGGACACAGGCACACATGCACACGTGGACACAGGCACACATGCAGACATGCACACGTGGACACATGCACACAGGCATGCATGCACACATGCACACATGCACACAGGCACACATGCACACATGCAGACATGCACACATGGACACATGCACACATGGACACAGGCACACATGCACACATGCACACATGGAAACAGACACACATGCACACATGCACACGTGGACACAGGCACACCTGCACACATGCACACATGCACACATTCACACATGGGCACAGGCACACCTGCACACATGCACACATGCACACATGCACACCCCGCAGTATACACACAGAGCACTACTGAGTTACACTAGTGTTACTAGCACTATCAGGACTATTATAGGTATTGTTAAACACACTCACCAGCATGGATGGCCTGCCTTGCTGTAACCCCGGAGGGACCTGCAGAAATGATGAGATTAATGTCAGTGGGCACAACTGTGCCATTGATACTGCATATGATACAGTGCAGTAGTACACCAGTTGCCTTTCACACGTCAGCTGCTGATATTGCCAATATCACACATGCACAATTACATACTATGATGACAGCTACATACCACGGACACACCTTACACATGCATGAACTAACAGTGTACAGAACAGTCAAGTGTACATATGGCATATTACCTGCACGCTCCATGTTGTTCTGCTGTGTGGATCCAGCCTCCATCATGATGCAGGTGTATTGCTGTTGCTGTTCCGGGGCTGGAGCCACAACACTTAGGAGTAGCCCCTCCAGTCTGGTGAGGGGGGGATGTGTGGCCACCCCTCCTCCGTGGCAACCTGTTGCCTGTGGATATCCGACGCACGCTGATGGACATTTCTGATTAAATCACTGCAGCGATGTCGTACCTGCTCATATGTCCTATTATGCGTGCCAATGTCATTTACCCTGCGGACAAGGTCTTGCCACAGTGCAGCCCTCTCCTGCTGATTCTGACTGGTGTGAGAAAACAGTATGTCATACTCCTGCACCAGGCTCTGGTGTATCTCGTCATCTTCCGCTGCAGAGTATGCGGGATTACGCTGACGCACCATCTCTCTGGAAGAGAACACAAATAGGATATCAGCAGACTATGTCAGCAATATATGGCACATATACTTTACATGATACTCATGTGTAGTGATATACTACTACTCCCATATGTTGCATGTGTGTGTCTCGTGGTGGATACACAAGTACATGGCCAGATATCAGTGCTCAGCCAACACCTGTGCAACAATACCTGCCACATTCCACACAACATAATAGCATGCCCCATCGGTCAGCACACACTGACAGGTCCAATGCACAACCTCACTCTGGGGGTTCATCCCAAGGTACTGTATGTGGGATGCCATCCACTAGTGTGATGTGGACACAAGTTACTCGGCCTGGATATACATATCCCACCACCACCACCAGCACAGTAGACTACTTTGATATGTATGTGATTAGACAGTTATTCACTTGTTAGGACTGAGATGGTATCCATGCAGCACACTGGGCCAGTGGAAGCCACAACCCACACCGCTGACCCCTTTGCAAATGCTTACCACGGACATCCCACAGGCTGCATGGAACTTGCACACACATTTCTAACCCAGACCCTATGCACAAAGGTTAGGCATCCTGTCCAGTGGACCCCAGACTGAGGCAGATTGTATAACAATAACAGGAGGCTACTGCAGGACAGAGCAGATTCACATTAAGGGACGGCATCTCTGGTCAGCACTGGTACTACGCTACGGTCTCTCATAACAATGGCCACAGCCTACTCTGGGAGGGAAATGGCCACAAACACTATGGATAACCACAAGGCCTTCTTCAGTTATGTTACACATATGGACCAAATGCCTCAGATATGCTCTGCATTAATACATACCTACTTAACATTCACCAAACACACAGATATTGGCAACATTCTTGCAGACAGGTTCGGTGCATGTATCCCCCCTCCTTCTCCCCCACCAGTTAAAGTACTTATCACAGCTGTATGTAACCTCCCTATCATCTCACATGTCCAGGTGAGGGCCGCCCTCAGCAAAGCAGAACACACAGCATCACTGTGACCTGATGGTATCCCTGGATGTGTGCTACATGCACTCCAAGAGGACATACAACCTCATATAAGACTGATAATTAATCTTGGCCGCACTACAGGATATGTACCTGGACACTGGCATACAGCAACAGTGGTCCCACACCACTAAGGAGGCACCTCTACTGACCCTGGGAACTACCACATCATATGCATAACCGGCCTGGTCTGCTAAGCTATGGAATTATTCAGTATGGGATGCATATGCAGTGATATCGGGTACCTGCAGATACTTGTTCCCAGCCAGTTTGCCTTTGTGATGGGCTGATCCTGCCTTTTGAACCTGGCTGACCTTTCAAAACAGTCACTACAGCCATTGCTGAGGGCAACGCACAGACAACTGCTGCCAGGATCATGGCCTAACACTGATTGACATGTAATGTATAGTCATCCCCTTTTGGTGGAACTACATACAGACAACATATCACATGGACATACCTATAGATACAGACCTATGACACATTTGGAGGGTTCACAGTATGCAGACTATTAACCTGCTACTTTGCATTACCTGTGTTTGTCGCAGCTGGTTGCGTTACCACTGCTTCTGCTTCCTGCTGCTACTGTCACTGCTGACAACTTAGAGTCACAGTGTGTAGCGTGTGTTTTTTTTTTTTTTTTCTCTCTGTCTCAGTCTGTCTCTCTCCCTCTGTCTGCTTCCAGACAGTGCAATGAATGTATTGCATGTGTGGAGTGTTACTACAGGATGCTTTTGTAGGTATCTGCATAAGTCCATGTGATGGCCTCTGCACCAATTGTAAGCCAGCATTTTCTAATCGCATGCAGCCAGTTGTGTACTGATTGCAGTTCTCACTGTGATTTCAGGACAGTGCTATAAAAGGGCATGTGAAATAGGCGTTGCCCTTTCAGATCGTAAGGGCGGCAACCATGCTGGTATGCTGTGGACACTGTTCTGTGAGTGTAATGGTTAGTATCTCTCTCATGATTTAGGCTGTGTTGTAGATTCGCATTTCTCCATTCCTCTCTCCTGTTCCCTGTAGTAAGTGTGTATGCACACTGACACCTACAACTATATATATATATATATATATATATATATATATATGTAAATATACATACATTTATATATGTACATTAACTGACATTATTACCTACAAGCTACCAACTAGCATGGCTGTTTCTGTTCACACACTACTATTATGGGAATCCAGTAGTTTTGACAGTAATTCTAAATGACATGCTTTGTGAACTACACATCCTATATTCCCTTTACATTCATCCCTACTATTACATGTTATATTTATTTTAGCACAATGTTCTTGTATAAGAGTCATGGCTTAGTGGTAGGTCATACAGACTACTGTTTCCAAGGTCCTTGGTCCGGGACTGACAGTAGGATTTTATTTTGCTTTTGAACTGACTACAGGACCTGTCAATCAAAGTGACTAAGGCACTTTTAAGCAGTTGTAACCGGGTTAGCGCTGGTTTGCATGGAGCTCACGCATGCGCACTGGCATTTAGCTCCGTGCACACATGCACACACCCGCTTACAACTGCTTAACAGTGCTTACTCTGGCGCACACCCGCGCTATTTTCTTTGAAAGAAATGAAAATGGGGAGACAGGAAAGTGGTGAAAAAGGGGTCACAAAGAGGGTAAGACAGTAGGGAAACAAGCTTGGGATTTGCAGGAGGGATGTAGGTAAGGCCCATAGCTGCCCATTTCTTCATCAGCAACAGCTCTGCATATGTATGTAATTTGGTGTGACATTTGAAACCTTCCACCCCTGAGAGAGGTGTCAGGACAACAATACTTGTTGTACAGCCAATTGTAATTGATAGTTTCCATGTCCAGCAGACATGTGTGCGGAATGGGCAGCTATGTATGGGGCATAATTTTTTTGTGGGTACAGAGTGCCCTTTTTTTTTTTTTCAGGTGAGAGTGGTATGTCAGGTGAAGGAAGTCAGTATAGCTGGGGAGGTAGGTTGGGTAGGTAAACAGACAAGACAAACAAGACACATACAGGGGTGGTGTATGACACGTGTGGGGGGGTTACACAATTGACGGGGATGGAGGTTTGGATATCCAGAGCCCATAAGCCCACAGATGGCAACAGTGGAACTGATATCCCCACCCATAGGCAGTTGCCACTGTTCCTTCACTGCCCAGGACGGGGCTGTGCTGGGGGCTATGTAGGCCGGGCAACAGGCATGCCGATAAGTTGTGCAACCTGTGCCTCAAGCTGGCGTAGGGGCTCGAGAACAGAGTCCCGGATCTCCCTACGCATCACAGTCCGGATGCTACAGAGGGTGAGTGGTGGTTCTCCTCCGGCCACACTTGCAGAGGGGGGACGAGCCCCATCCCCTGCAGTGCTTCCACCCGCAGGTGGCACAGGGCCACCTGAGGAGGGTCCAGACTGGGCACTAGTGCCAGGTGCACTCGCCAGCTGAGGTGGGAGAGGTTGGTCCACTGGAACCCGCCTTCCCTGTCATCCTATGTTTTGCATTGCAGTTCTGTCACCTGCTCTTTTTATCTGTTGGGTAATTTTATCCCACTGTTGGTCTTTGCATGTTTTATTGGTTTCTTGCTTTGAAGGTACACTCAATGCAAACAGAACACCTAAATGAAAGCTGTATTTTCCAGCAACGCTAAAGCAGTCAATACAATGTTGCCACCAGCTCCGACTTAATGTTTTCTATGACAAGTACAGCTGATATGTATCTGTTGAGTATGTTATCAGTTACCAAAATAAATAGTAGTGTATTAATCTCAGCAATGTTAAGGTATCAAACAACATATACATCGCTGCAATACATTTCAGGCACAACAATTTGCAAAAAAATACAGTATCAGCACAGGCCATTTAACAGTACACCTTGATTTGAATTATGTGTATGCAGAAAAATTGTGCAGTGAGTAAATGATGACTAATTTGGATAAAAGTTCTACTTCCCATATTGTGATCATAGATGGATGTGAGCTGCACACTGCCACTGGTATTATTGGTCATTTTACTGCATAGCTTCCTATTAAAATCAACAGTAGAGAATGCATTTGTATCACTATGAATTGTATAACATATGCATAACATTTCAATAGAGCTGTGCAATATAGCAGCAAAATAAAAACAGAAACAGACACTGCGATGTATCTGTAGAGACTTACCAGAAGTCTACAGATGGGCTTCATCTAAATAAATACATTAGTACATGCTTCGTTTCACAGATACTAAATAATGAAAAAGAGAACTAAATGCACAAAAATGTCCAATTAGCAAAATGTACTAAATGCTTCAATGGAATTACTTTAGCAGTTTTCGTCCCTATTTCACTCATCCAGCATGAGGGCGAGTCAAGTAATTTTGTGAGACAGCTGACAAACTATAGGCAAGCTCTGTGTGTCTCAGCTCTGTGCAGACTGCCACTCATATAACCATGGAGGGCATTGTGCTTAATGAGGTGATGATGCATCTACATGTGGAACCATTACAGGAAGCATTTGGAAATAGGTCAAATTCCTTTGTGAAAGTGTTCCATTCTTTTTATTATCTTGAACAAGATGGACACTGCAATACTTTTTAAAATAATTATAGTAGTGTACTTTTCAAATTCACATATTAAAATATGCAACACTATTCAATGTATATAAATGGACTAAAAAGAAAAAAAAAGTCATAATACATGTGTTTCAACATTGTTTTAAATGGTTTACAAGCATAGGTTATTTTTTAG
This sequence comes from Protopterus annectens, assembly GCF_019279795.1. Lineage (NCBI taxonomy): Eukaryota > Metazoa > Chordata > Ceratodontiformes > Protopteridae > Protopterus > Protopterus annectens. The sequence continues at coordinate 566,980,766 of NC_056743.1, forward strand.
TAATGTGAAAGGGTATCAGGAACCCTGAGCCACAAAGACAGAAATTTTCACAGGACAAAAGCAATAAAGGTTAAGGAATGGGTCTGGGGGATGATTGTTAAAATCATTAAGATCACTTGCTGATCCTCAGTGGCAGACAAAACAGTTTTTGTTTTAGGTGACGAAAAAGAAACAGGTCTTTTATGGATGCAGGAGCAGAGCCCTTTTTAATTCAAAGTTGCTAATGCTAAAAGTATTGCCTTCTATGTGATTCTGCATGGAGCTCTCATCTAGAACATCTCATAAAAAATGTAATAGTCAGTACCTCTGCTACAGCATTTTGCATTAGATGTAGATCATATAGATCAATGCAAATCAGAGATGGCTCTTTGCAATCGCTAATATCTGGTCATGAAATGGCAGATTGTCATCAGGGACTGCTGCAGACTGAACACATTTTCATACCGCATTGAAACTTAATTCTACTTCCACAAAGACTTTAAAGAAACATTAAGTCACTCAGAAACACATAGTGCATCTGCCATCATTATCCTGATCTCTGATGGACTGAACTTAAAAAGGTTCACAGAAGCCCACAAGTAGCTAGAACTAATACATTTACTGAGGATGTCAAGGTCTGTTGCTAGGTTATGCGTAAGGGATGTACATCTGTGGAAGCATCTCTTCTAACCCTCACATTCATAATAATATCTCCCATGTGCATTGTGTACATGAAAAGCAGTAGAATAAGATCATAACCTTCAGGTACTCTGTGTGCCAACAATTAGTGATGCAATCATTTTTAGAGACTAACCATAATCCATGTGGTAATATGTCAGAACTGCAATGCTCATATCACACTGCATTTCATTACAATCTCTCAATCTTAATGATAACACTGAAACTTTAAAGATGTCAGCAAAAAAGAGATGGAGATCCAGCTACAAGTAGCCAAATTAATCAACACGTATTTTGGACTGTTCCAATGTGCAGCAAATGACACCACATGATACACATTCATTATGTAGTACTTCAGGCTAAGGAGCAAAGTTGTCACCTTTTATAAATATATGCACCTACATAGTGCCCCCCCCTCTTTTTAGATAAGATTCTCATTATTATAAGTAAATATATGTCGAGACATATACCATGTATATATGCTATATATTTTTTACACTTTATAGCATTGCATAATTAATGAAATTCATGTACCTTTGAGCATGTCAGTGAAATGCATTTCATTTTTCTTTTTTTTCAGAATGCAGACATTTCAGTAGTTATTGATTTAATTATTTATTAATACTTTCTATCAGTGTTTTGCATGCAAAACCAAAATAATTAATTTCTGCAAAATATAACAAGAATTTTTATCAAAAATATTACTATTTTTCTGTTTTTGCAATTCTGTGAGTTTTTTGATGACTTTCTTGGTAAATTGCTATACTGTGAATAAACAGGAATTTTACTTCTACTGATATTGTTCTACTGGCAGCATCAGGAATGCCTTGTTTAAGTTGGATGGCATGACATTGTGGATTCAGATCAGGTCTTCTTGGATTATCTGCTACTTGCTCCTGTGTATCTCTTGACATGTCCCAACACACCTGTTGTCTTAGTCTCTTTGCTGAATATTTGCTTTGAGCAAATATCTCTGGTTTCTTCTCAAATAGTTTGCATTATTGCTCCAAATAATGAAAGATTTCTTCTGTTTACATTTCTTAATAACCATTCCTTCTTAGATTTCTTAACAGCCATTCCTTCTTGCTTGTCTATAGAACATTAATATTGTCATTATTCCTTTCCTCATTTTCTTCAGTAAAAGCAGACATTTTTCTAAAATGGATTGTTTTCAGTCTCTCTCTCTGTTGTTGTTGAATAATATTTTCAATTTGAAGTAAGGTACCATAGTAGATAGCCTATATTTTAGTCACTGACTAACAATAGTTAATGGTTATTTTATACCGGACAAAACCAGTAAGATACATTACAGTGTTGTGGAACATTTTGAGACAGTTTCAGATCTTTTCAGGATACAAAATAATGAAGCTAAAACAAAGGCAATATTGGTGAATTATGTACCCACACACACATTGGTGCAGGAACATACATATTTATGGGGACATGATAAAATGAAGTATTTAGGACTCGAGTATAGATTAAACATTATTCTAGTGTGTCAGCTAAGGATATGTGAGAAGAGTCTAAACAAACGATAATACAAAAACTGAGAAAATAGAAGCTTTGTTATATGGATATGGATAATAAAATACAAGCAGTTAAATGTTTTTAGTCCCTTTAGTCTTATACACAGGTCAGGCATATTTTTAACAACCAGAGGAGAAGGTGTGGATGGCAATTAATAAATAGCTGAAGGACTTTATCTGGGAGAGGAAGATGGCAAACTTCAAGTAGGATAAGTTGATTCTTCCAGTAGAACAGGGTGGATTGGGTTTACTCAATTTGAAGGGGTATTTCAGAGCTACACAGTTAAGACTCCTATACATAGCACAGGCAGAAAACTATATTTTAAAGTGGAAAGGGATGATGATGAAATGGGGGAAGCTCAAGAAATAAGGAGAGACTGGGACTTTGGATGCAGGCCTTTAAGGAGAATAAGAATAATCCTACAGAATATTATATCCATAAAGTAGCAGAACGTATTCTAAGAACTAAGCCAACATGGGATTGGAGAAAGGAGATTCTGCTGATAGCAATGACTGTAATTAGGGATATAGAAAACAGGCTAGAGGGGGCTGGAATTTATAGGAGAAAACTGGCAAAAGAATCAAGGTATTGGGAGCAAATAACTAGAGAGGGAAAGATGATAGAATGGGAAGATACCAATAATTTATTTGGCATGCAGGTTAGAGATTGCCTTCCGTATCAGGGATTGATATCAGAGTATAGTCTAAGAGAAATAAATAGGGGGATCCTAAACAAAAGACCATCACTTGTATAGTTTTTAATAGAATCTAGAACAGAAGCTTCCATTAAAACAGGAACAATTAGTAGAGCATATAAAATATTGCATGATAACTACAAGAATCAATCAGAGGATGTTAGAAAGGATTGGAAAGAGAGATTAGATAAGCAATTTATAAAGAAACACTGGGAGGATATATGTATGTCTCCCAAATATGCAATACTATCTGAAAGATTTAGTATTTTTTGCCTGGAACTGTTTGCAGAGATATTTCTATACATTAAACAGCCTTCAGAGAAGTTTTCCTCAGGCAGACAGCAAATGTTGGAGGTGTGATGGGGAAGAAAGGTAATTGAGAACATATTTTCTGGGAGTGCAGTGAACTGGTAGACTTTAAGGATTCCCTGCGGGATGCACTGTCTGAAATGCTGGATAGGCAGATTGGTCTGATGAAGGAGATGATTCTTCTGAGCTATGATACAGAATCAGAATTGCCCAGGCATGGTAAGCTATTGCTGTGTCTAATAATGGTGGCTGTCAAAAAAGTAATTACTAGAAAATGGAAATCAAAATCTAAACCAACTATACTATAAGTAGTGAATATAGTAATAGAGATAAAACAACTGGAAATGAAATCTTTAGAAAAGTGTAGAAGCAAACCTCATAGGAAAAAAATGGGAATTGTCAGAACAATACACACAAGGGAGGAATGAGGTTTAAAAGGCAGCAGGACTTAAATGAGCTATGTAATGTTTGACTGAAAAAGATTCCGTAGATTATAAGTGATGTATAATGTTTGCAACTGGGAGTGGGTCAGTATGTTTTGTGATGTAAAATGTTTGCAACTAGGATTGTGTCGGTATGGTTTGTTTTCATCTGTATAAATGTACTAAAACAATGAGTGAGAAAGTCACTGAAAAACCAATCAGTAAAAACAAAATGAAAACTCCAGAAAGCTAGAACTTCCGATAAATTTCAGGCCAATAAAGCCAAACTCCACTAGCTGTGGATATGCATATTTTGGCCTTGTTATGACCTCATCGGCATAGCACAAGCAGAGTGTTTGACTAAGCATTAGAAACGTCAGGCTTTATTGGCCTGACATTGTCCATTAAAACAACAAAACAAGTCATGGGCATTCAGAATTGCCAATTAGCTGAAACACCTGATATTCATAAGGATCATTTGCATACATCCCATGTGCCTCTGATACAAGAGGTTTGGGAGGTCACTTATTGGAAGTTCTAGCTTTCTGGAGTTTTCATTTTGTTTTTACTGATTGGTTTTTCTGTGACCTTCTCACTCATTGTTTTAGTTTGTTGTTTGTGGTATTTTTGCAGTGACCCTTATGATAATGGACATCAGCTGCGTATAACAGCCCTGTGTTTCTAATGCTTAGTCAAACACTTTGCTTATGCTGTGCTGATGAGGTCATAACAAGGCCAAAATATGCATATCCACAGCTAGTGGGGTTTGGCTTTATTGGCCTGAAATTGTCCATTAAAATGATGAAACAAGTCATGAGCATTCAGAATTACCAGTTAGCTGAAACACCTGATTTTCATAAGGATCGTCTGTATAAATGTATGATTATCTATGTAGTAAGTGATGGTTTAATGAACATGTTTCTTGTTTAAAAAAAAAGCAATAGTTAATGAGATACATAACTTGCAAAACTATTTTTATTTTCCAGCACAAACCTCAGTGTAGACAAGTCAATCATTGATACTCTGTGCTTTATTCATAAGATGTTTCACAGTTTGTACTATCCTGTCAGCCTGAAAAATGGACATTGGATTTTTCAAATTTAAGATCACATGTTGAAATTCTCACTGCAGTAAAAAAACTGTTCAATTCTATACATTCATATATTGGACCTTCATCAAAGAGTTCTGGTAGTTCAAGTAATAAGCTGCTGTTCAAATGACAGTAAATTCAGAATCTTACTGTTATACAGTTGAAATATTTTTTAAGTTGGACTTTACTTCCCCTGCAATCTAAGATCTGATGGTCTGTGCACCCCCACATCTGTAATATGTGTTTATATTATATTTTGGGCAGGATAGATCACCCAAGTTACTGCATCCCAGACTTAATGTTTATTCTTCTACTTTTTTACTTTTACTTCAGCTACTCTTAGGATCACGGTTGGAATTCCAGAATTTATACAAGAACCCTTAAATGCAGGTTTAAGAAATCTGTATCTTCCCAAATGCAAATTAGAGGTGTACATCTTAGAAATGTGCATATCAAGCTTTGTTTTCCAACATTATTTTCTTGTATCAAACACAGAAACATAGTTTGCTTCCTGCATGACAGGCAGTACTTCTTCATTTGTTTTCTTAATTTATCCAAGTCATGTGACTCTATGATAATAGAAATATTGTGTGGGTTCATTCTAGCAGCCTTGCTCTTGACCCATTTTGTGGACTCCTTTTGCATCTGAATCACACCCATTTTCTGAATGCAATTTAACTATTTCTCTTTTTTAGTCCAGAACAGCTACTAAAACTTTCATTTGAAATGTACTACAGGCTTTTCTGTAATACCTACCTGAATATGATAAACTCATACTAAACACATCAAGCCAGTAAATAATTATTTGGACATTTTAAATAAACCAGCAGGCTAAGCATTTTCTGATATATATCTCCACTCATACCATAAATTATTTTCAGCATCTACATGTCTGTTAAGTCAAGCAAATTATTTAAATAGGTAATTATAGATGGTGCATTCACTATCTTGAATATTGTTTTGAATTTCTCTTCCTTTTTCTTATATTCATAGATAAGTACTTCCTGTTCTGTCAGTTTTTGCATTCTACCCAGAATAAGAAAATAATTCATAAAATGACTGCATCAGGTTGCTTTCTTTGAGTAATTGTGTTGAATATATAAATACCACATTGCACACTGCTCCAGTATGTAGCCTAAATGTGACACATCAGTTATATTTTTTGATATTTTCCTCTCAGATTTCCATTTTATTTTCTGGCTGCAGCTTCACTGTGACTTTCTTGCACTCACTTTACATTGTGCGTATTTTCAAAATATAATACAGTCTTGACTCATTTAACATATGCAGTCACATTTACTGTAAATTAATTTATTTCCTTTTCACGCTTTAACAAACTGATTATTTGTGACTGCTCTTCTACAGACATAAAACAATGATATCTATGTTTTGCCAGGGTTATTACCACACTTACTACACGAGACCTTTTCTGTGCTATGTATTACTTAACTTCATGAAACTTCTATACTCATTGGACTTTGAATTGTCTTAATTTTCAGCTTTTAGATTTCACAAGCAAGTTCATACACTTCAAAATCATAAAAATGATGTTGTCCCAGTCCCCTTCAATAAACACATCACACTGAATGACATTTGATGACCTTTATTAAACTTCCATAACATAACTTTATTAACCAATGTTTATTAATTACAACTGAAACATAGTATAGCTGATTTTAATCACAGCATAAATGTCCATGTAATGTTAATCAGGACAGCATGACCTCACTCACCCTGACCCAGTAAGTAGCGTCCATACCTCCACTCGCTTACTTTACATATGAAGCAGCATCCTACTACTCACATCATTTACCTTTTATTGAATTGCACATCCAACCAAATAATCAGTGTCCTTGCCTCCGCTTGCTTATTTTACTTATGAAGCAGTGTCTCATCAATTAGTTCATTTACCACTTACTGAATTAAACATCCAAACAAAAAGCAGCACCCTTACCTCCAATCGCTTATTTTATTTATCAAGCAGCTCCAACTGCTGAATTTCCTTTCCCAGCTCATTGAAATGAACATCCAAAATCAGAGGGGGAACAGAAGAGGGCAAGCCCATCCCTCTTTTCCACCCACCAGCCTGACCAGGCTGTTCCCCCTCCCTCCAATTAAAATTTCCAACAACTTAACCACCCACAAAAAAGGGATTAAGGCCAACATCATTCAGTGTATGCTATCCTCCCTAAGCCAAAACTGGATCCCTGTCATCACCCCCAGAAACTCTATCATATAAGTATCGAAAGCCGCCAATTGACTAAACTGTTAAAATAATCCAATAAATAACCATAAATTTGTATAACTTCTGTATTTTAACTACATTCTCACTTAGATCTAACTACCATATTAACATTGTAATGAGTCCTAGGACATTACCTGCCAAAGACACCATCAGAACATTAAACCAATGCCACGCAAAACCATGCAAGGGCAATTACCTACCATTATGCCTAACTGCAGCCCTATTTCCCCACCCAAAGTATATAATAATGACCAAAATGAGATTTCCTGTCCAGAATTAAGTTAATAGAAATCCTGCCATCACACCAACTATCCAGTATAAGGAGGACTGGAAAAAAAAAACATAACGATCATACTAGAATTTCCAGACCAACAAACCACCTTCTGAATGACTAACTACATCCATAACAAAATGCCACATAACTGTAACCTCATGAACCTCCATTTCCCAAAACCAATCCCCGCAATGAAACCTATCTTGACAATAACTAAAGTCGGTCAGTCTTCATACTATCAACCTACCCCAACCCTTCAAACCAATGAACCACCGACCAAGATTTAGTAAGTTATCATAACCTTTTCACCCATGCAGCTATACTACTCCCAACTACCTCCTCCTTGCCCTACTAAACTGCCTCAGCTTCTTTCCAAGCTTGACTAATAACTAAATCCTTCCCACCAAATTCCATCCTACAGGCAGTTGCAACACAAATTTAACCCATCTAGCAAAGCCCTATCATTTTCCTTCCTTAGAAAATGTACCTCAAACTCCTGCTGCAAACCTATAATCCTAACCCAAGCTGATGCACCTCATCTAATGGCAAAAACTACACAAACCCTTACCATGACCATATTGAGCAGATGAAAATGAACCCTAAATCTCAACAACACCACCTCAACCTTCTATGCCAAAATAAATTGAAACTCTAAATATTCAGCATCTCCCAGATTGTCCTTCCTACCAACCGCCCAACAAGCCACAACACCCCCCCCCCAATTATGCCACCAAACATTTGTAAACAAATGCAAGTCTCCATGAACAATCCTACTCAGGTGCCAAAAGACCATCTCACCAAAATGGGTCAGAAGGCATCACATGGTAAACCAATGCACCAAGTTATTAACCCACACCCAAAAATGACCCAAGAAAACTGGCTGACATGCAACTTCTGGACTCCAAAAGCTGAACAACATCCTTAAACTGCTGCTTGGCCTTGGCCTTACCCTAAAAGCTTTTCTTCCTACTTGTTACCAATGCAGCTGGTAAGGAATTAAAACATGGCATGCATCTGTAAGGAATCCCAAAACCATGCCTTGTGTAAGACTTCTAACTCCCGTGTGGACATCAAAGCACCCAGTTCCTGAAATATCCCCAAAATGTCCTCAAACCTAGAGTGCTCCCTGAAACCCTAACAAAAAAAAATCATACATATGCTGAACCAGACTCCTATCAGCCCAAAGCACAAGTCAAATGGTCTACATGCTACTCTTTCTAAAAAGACTTAATCTGGTATGTGGCAGTATCCATACTTACTTGAGGGACAGATTTGTCTCCCTGAAAATAACACACATTTGGAACAAACTCCGGCTTCCTGTCAAGCAGAACACATCATTGGTCCTCTATAAACACAATTTAAACAACTGGATGAGTAACTAAATTACCCCAAGAATTCCACCCATATCCCTGTTGGAAAGGGGGCAAGAGGTGCTGCACATAGAAGTAAAGATTAAACTTGGCTAGTTTGCAAGACACCTAGAGCCATTAGCCTAATAACTTTCTATGGTGCTATGATTGTTGTGACTCTACTCCACCTGTGTTAACCCCAGACTCCCCATAAACAATCCCCAATCTTGTTTTACCTGCCCCAACCTACCTCTTTTACACTTGCTCCCACACTAACCCAAACTGCAGTAACTCTGACATGCCTTAATGAACCCAAATAAAGTAAGATTACCTATGACCTCTCCGTGTGCCACTCCAGCCACCAGAAAATATACCCCAGCAGAATACATTACTTTTCAACTACACTTCCTTCAGTCCACTGACCATTGTTCACTCTGTGCACTGCCATCTGTGACCTCATTATGCACCACTCTGATGACTAAAAATATCCACTGCAACACACTTCATCATCTTTCAGGCCTACTTCCTTCAGCCACCGACCGAGGCTCCCTCTGAATCTCACCACCTACAAAAGAAAAAAAAACTGTAAATTCTCAGCTCACACATAACCAAAAGTTTTAATGACAGCATTAAGCACTGTCAGAGGCCTACCCTGTTTATCAACTGCCCAGCTGTCATATTCACCCACAGCCACCATCCCAAAGAGACTGGAACCATGCAGCTTCCCCCTTGAGTTGCTTTATTCTAGAAGCATCCCTAACACAAGATGCACAGCAGTAACAGTTACAATGCCTAAACACGAGTGAAATACCTCCATAACATGCCCATATCTCTCAGGCGTACCACATCCCAGGGAACGAAAATGGGACAAAAACCAGAAATAGAAATATAAATAATTTTTTAAATATTGCTCTTGCAGACATTTGCATTTGCATGAATTTTAAATGGTGTGAAGTCTGTAATCCCATGTATGCCAGTACCTGACTTCAATCTGTCATGGTTTGCCCCTAATTTACCAGAAACCACCACTTGTATGAAAAGAGACCACAAATATAAGGGCAGGTCACAGATCCATCGCAGCATGATGTACTCCTTCAACATCAATATCCCCACCTCCAACTCAAATCACCCTGTAAGCATATACCCAAGATGCAATAACTAACCACCTCACCTCAACCACCACCCTTGCAAAATTGCTGATCTTCCAGCATATAAAATACACTGAACTAATCGAAGGAAGGACACTGAGCAAGCTAGGATCTATAATATTTAACATTAAGTATCCTGTTTTTTTGTTTATTTTTTCGAGTTATTTATAGCACTTTGTCTACTGTATATTTTTCTAGCTAGTTTCACTGTGTGTGAGGTATTAACTGGAATTTGTCCACTTTTATTAAGCATCTGTTGGGTTGTTTGATTCTGATAACTTGTTTGCAGTTAAAATCTTTCTCTAGAGGCTCCTTTAGCTGTTTAAAACTTTCATTTAAAGGCTCAATGCTGCTTTTCTGCTGTGAGGAACATTTCTGCAGTTTGTTTCTAAGTAGCATGGATATTTGTAGCATTGTCCATAGTCAGGCTTGTGTTTGGGCCTAGTGTTTGTGTAGGCTGTGTGTCTGAGCACATGTCCAGGGACATCTTGGTTTAGCCAAAGCCATCAGGCATTTCAGTGAGATAGAATTGTTTAAGGTCATTGGCTGACTGAGGACACCTGGCTGACTGAGGACACCTGGACTACAGCTTAGACTAAGCACCACACTGGTTCTTTTGAGCTTTTTTTTTTTAAAGTTGCCTCAGGTTTCAACTTTCTGTTACCTAAGAAGTTAAGTTTTTGAGTGGTTCTGCCATTTCACACTGAGCTAATCAAAGGAAGGACACTGAGCAAACTCGGATCTATAATATATAACATTAAGTATCCTGTTTTTTTTTTTTTTTGCTTATTTTTTTGAGTTATTTATAGCACTTTGTCTACTGTATATTTTTCTAGCTAGTTTCACTGTATGTGAGGTATTAACTGGAAATTGTCCACTTTTATTAAGCATCTGTTGGGTTGTTTGATTCTGATAACTTGCTTGCAGTTAAAAGCTTTCTCTAGAGGCTCCTTTAGCTGTTTAAACTTTAATTTAATTTAAAGGCTCACTGCTGCTTTTCTGTTGTGAGAAACTTTTCTGCAGTTTATTTCCCACCTTATAGTTGGTGGCTTTGCAGTTGCCCACCCCTACTGTAAATTTGATCTGGGACCCTCCTCCCAGTCTAGTGTCATTGCCTCATTCTACCTTATACAGGAAGAACATTTGAGAAGGCCACTCAGCTTAGTTTCTGCTCCTCCTTTCTCTCTTTCCACTTAAAAAAAAAAATCTAAGCTTGTTTCCTGCTTTTCCTGTGGGTAGACTAGTCTGGATACAGATTTGCTGTTTCCAGGACTACTTGTGGATTTCTATGCCCCCAAGCCTTTCTGTTTTGGAGGGAAGCCTTCTAGCTTAATTTTGTTTCTTAGAACTAGCCAGTTTTTTAGTTGCAGCACAAAAATCTGTTTCTTTGAGCTCAGCACTTGTTCAGAACTTATTTTAGGCACTAAATAAGCTACAAATTACTACAGCACTCAACTTTCCTCACTGTCTAGAGAAAAACTGTTTCTAGTACTTAACAAATAAGCACCTATCCAGGCATGTCTAAGGGTTAGCTCCCGGTGTTTTCTCCTGTCTACCTGATTAATCTGGGCATCTTGGGGGCAATGCAGCAATTGCTTCATGTACACAGACAACCCTCTCCTCCTACCACCCAATACTACAACCTGTGAGAGATGCACTTATATAGCCAAACTGGAAGCAAAGCTCTCTTCACCTAAGACTGGACTAGACAGTCAAAAGGAAAAGGTAAACACTTGCACCACACCACACTCAGCACCTAGTCCCTCAAAACCTACACCACCAAAACATACACATAGAAACACAAAACACACACCTACATTGGCGGAGGCTCTCAGTAAAAAAACCTGCCCAAGCAACAGGGATCTCCAAAGCAGAAACACAAGCAACCTCCACCCCCAACACAACCCAAATGACATATAGCCCACAAACTCAGTGTGCCACTCAACCACAGCCCATAAGGTATAACAACATACCCAGCACTCTAGTCATAGGTGACTCTATAATCAGACACACTGATGTTCCACTCACCAGGCTAAACAAGGAGAAAGTTACTGTCAGCTGACTGTCAGGTGCCAGGATCCGCCGCATAACGCATGCACTCAGGTCACTCCACAACAAGTACAAATATGACTCTGTCATTATCCATGTTGGTGTGAATGACCTGCGATGTACCTCCCTGGACTACATGAAAAGGGACATGGAGGAGCTGTCTGATCTTGTAGCCCAGACAGGTATGACCCTAGCCCTGAGTAGCATCTTGCCATCACCCAGAATTATACCACAGTACAAGGACAACATTATTGACTTCAACAATTGGCTAAGCTTCTGGTGTCATTCTAAGGGAATCCAGTATCTGTCTGCCTGGGATGACATGATCTACAAACCACATGCTTTGCCAAAGATGGCCTGCACCTGTCACCCCTGGGATTCCGGATACTGGCTAAGGCTCTAGCCACCCCTATAGTGCCTTTTTTAGGCAAGGTTCAAATGACAAATTCACCACCATAACAGGTACAAGCAAGAAGAATCTGAGGGTATTGTTACTCAATGTTAGAAGTCTAGACCTCAAAATGCACTCACTCGAGGCACTCCTTAAAATGGAGAACATCAATGTCTGTGCAGTGACAGAGACCTGGTTCAAGGCTCCAGAGAGTACACCTGCATTACCAGGCTATAATTTAGACCACACCATTCGGCCACCTAACCTGGACCAAAGCACTAAAAGCGGAGGCGTGTCCATATTCATTAAGGATATCCACACCTCCAGGCTAGTTGCTCAGCATAATGCATCTGAGATTATCTAAGTGCAACTAACTCTGGGCAAGACCGCAATCCAAATTGTAGCTTGCTACAGATCCCCCACCATGCCCCAGGATTCCCACTCCTCATTTCTTGATACACTGGAAAATATTAGGGTGCAACCTAAAACCCTAATAATGGGTGATTTCAACTACCCCACCATTAACTGGGAAAACTACTCATGTACCAACTCTTGTGCTCAATGTTTTCTGGAATTCATAAATTCCAATGTCTTGGATCAACTTATCCACACCCCCACCAGGGGCAGCAATATCCTAGACCTGGTTATTACCAACATGGGCAACCAACCAGTGCTCCACACCAGAGGTCAATTCCTCGTTGGTCAGATCCGAACACAAGCTTATCACCCTAGACATCCACAACCTCCCCCACCCCCCATTAGGGAAACCACAGTAAAAAATTTCTCCAAAGCCAACTTCATGCTTCTTAAGACAGAAGTGGCAAACTTCACGACACCCATGCTGACGGACAATAGAGGTATGACTGCTGAATCCTACACAAATGCACTTTATAAGCACTTACACAAGTGCATGGATTGTGCATTCCCTAACAGAACCAAGATGCTATCCTCCAAAAAAGGAAGCCAATCTGGTGGTCCTCTGCCATAAACAAACTCTACAACAGAAGAAACAAACTGTTGCGAAAAAGAGTAAAATCCCATGATTGGAGAAACTCCCTGGCCAGCCTCAATAAGAAGCTGAGATCCCTCATAAAATCCTCCAAAGCTAGTTACAAAAACAAAATCGCCACTGACTCTAAAGACAACCACAGAGCATTCTATAGCTGTGTCAAGAATCTCAATGGCAACACTCAGATCTGCTCTGAGTTACAGCACAATGGCACTAAATATACAGAAACAACTGATATTGCCAACATCCTGGCAGATAGGTTCAGTGCTAGCTTTAACCCCCTGTCATCCCCTAAAGGGCCCATCTCTATACCAGAAGAATGCAATGTTCCTGTAATCATGGCTGCACAGGTAAAAACACACTATCCAAAGCCAAGAACACAGCATCCATGGGACCTGACAACATCCCGGGCTGTGTTCTACATGAACTGCAGAACAAACTGGCACCCCACCTAAGTACTATGTTCAATCATAGCCTCACCTCAGGCTATGTGTCCACTGAATGGTGCACAGTGACGGTTATCCCACTCCACAAAAGAGGAGCCACCACATACCCCGGAAACTACCGACCCATTAGCCTAATGAGCCTGGACTGCAAGGCTATGGAACGTATCATCATGGAACTTATAAACAATGACATTGGTACTCTCCAGACTCAGGACCCCAGCCAATTCGGGTTTGTAAAAGGCAGATCATGTCTCCTAAACCTGATAGACTTCTTTGAAGCAGTCACCAATGCCGTAGATGAGGGTAAGGTGGTTCACACAGCCTATCTAGATCTCGCCAAGGCTTTCGACACCATCCCCCACCATGGAATTATAGATAAACTCACTAAACTAGGTATAAATCCCTATGTCACAAGATGGGTTGCCAACTAGCTCACTGACAGAACCCACACTGTGAAAGTAGCAGACTCCAAATCCAACTTCAGACCAGTGACAAGTGGAGTACCACAGGGTTCAGTCGTGGGTCCTCTCCTGTTTGGTATCTACGTCTCTGAAGTACAGGCTAACACAGAAGGTCTTTGGCTAATGAAGTCCACAGATGACTACAAACTAGGAGCCATAATCAAAACTCCAAAAGATGTGGACATCCTACAAAAGGGCCTCGCTGAGACCGCTGCCTGGTGTCAAAGCTATGGCCTCAAGCTCAATGCCAAAAAGTGCATTGTCATCCCTTTTGGTAAAAACTCTGTACCCATGAACTACCACATAAGGCGGTAGTCTACTTAACACCAAAAATGTGATAAGAGACCTTTGGGACACAGGTGGACAGTAGTCTCTCCTTTGATAATCACATCACCAGAGTAGTCAGGAAATCCTTCTATGTGGCACACCTCATCACAAAAGGTTTCTCATCCAGGAAAAAAGAGGACATTGTTCCCCTCTACTCATCACTCATTAGACCCATTATACAGTCCCTTTTGATATGTACCTCACAATACATCTACAACAACTGGAAAGGCCACAGAAATACCTCACAAAGAGGATAACCAACCTCAAACAGATGCCCTATGCAGATCGTCTCAAAAAACTGCAGCTTTACTCCGTCACATATTGCCTACTCAGAGGCGATCTCTGCCTAACACACAAAGCTATGTCAAACCTAGATCTTTTAGACATGCTCCACTTAAAGAAATCCCAATCCGTATGAGCTACATGCTCTAGGGACCTAAACTTTGTCACCACAATAAACAGAACATGCTGGAGGGATAGATTCCTGTCCCAGAGACTTCCCATACTCTGTTACAAACTACCTATCTATATCAAACAAAGCTCTTCATTAGCACTCTTCTAGAAAAATCTTGATGATTGGATGGGAGATAGGAAAGTCACCCCGGGGACCACTTCTGTGGCTCTGCTCGACAGTGGCACAGGAAAATAATTTTCTTGGGTGGCGAAAGCCAGGGTACCTTTTGGCTAGGCTTATATAGGCCTTAGGGCCAATAGCCTAGTACCTACCTATGAACCTATGAACCCTGCCTCCAAGAGTCTAATGAATTAATAGTGTACTAGCATCCTGAAACTCCCACATGGTAAGCATTCTGAAACCTCACTACCTGACGCCATTTTCTCCTACCACACTCCAGTCACAAAATATGCCAGCGATTTCTCTGTTTTTTTTTTTATTTTATTTACACCTATGTAGTTAACCATGAATGGTGCGGTACCCCAAAATTCAGCTCCCCACCTGCACAGGCTGAGGAGCAAGCAGCACAGTGCAAGAAAGCCAACAGCTATATCTTTAGTGAGCCACCAGTCAGATTAGCTGCAACAGTGCAAGCAATAATAATAAACAAAAAAACAAAAAAAAACTCATATGCTCAAAAGAACATTATTCTCTTTACAACAGGTTTTGCCTAGCAATCATTACTTTTGCCCAGACTCATGATGTGACATCAAATGGTCTCAAAGGCAAACTTTATACAGTTTCCAGAGTTCTGTAGGGTTCTAAAATAACTGTATGGCTTTATAACCAGTGGAGTGGGGGCAGGATAGTAATGTATTAATTACCATAGCTCCTAAGGTTGCATCCTAAATGTACTCTTTTCCATAGTTCTGTATGGTTTTATACCCAAGTAAAATGTAAGTACCAATTAACAGGACCTCTCAGGGTACTCATTCACAGTGAAATGAATCTACGTTAACCCGCCCCCCCCCCTTTTTTTTTGCACTTAAAAACTCCTCTGTGCATACATGGGGTGAAACCATTGCACACAGGTGCCTCATTGCCCATGAAAGCCTTGAACAGACACTCTGGGCTCACCTAACTACAATATGCAGAAGCTGCTACCAACTACACAACCACCACCACCGAAACAACCCTGAAGGAAGACCATGAATGATCGGACCACAAAACAGCAACATCCCCAAGGAAACCACCTCCCTCGACAACCCTCTCACCACTTCAAGCAATTCCACCATGGCTGCACTACATACTGTCCACTCCATGCAAACTTCAAGCTCACATCCCACATGCACTCTTGTCCACTGACCCTATGCAGTTTCACATTAGATAACCACCAGTATCATCCAATCCCTTCACATCAATTCATATATTGTATGTTTAAAACAAAGAAATAAGATATGTACTAGTGTTAAGCAAGTACACTCCCATTGGCAAGGAACAGATGACAAGGTGACCGTAAGCCCCAGTTGAATTTTAGCATTTCAGTTACTGGAATTACCATTTGTGAAAGGCTTCATCCCATTACAAGACCCACTTTAAAAACTAACTGCAAAAATTTGAATAATAAGTATTCTAAGGGAGGGAGAAACAAACCGTCATCCAATTCCAGACTAAAAGTAGTCCAAGACCTACCTGTACCACATTACCGACAGGTCACCATGAATGTACTACTTGCATTATCAAGTTCACACCAAAATGTGATTCTCTACCCAGTTACACTTGCAGAAACCCGTTAAGCCCTTCCCTACCCTTATCTCATTTCCTCCCAATCATCCCTCATTCCCATTTAACCCTTTCATCCCCCCTTAATCTCTTAACTCCCACTAATCTAATTATCTCTCCCTCCCTGAAGGTGTCCCTGGGCAAATTGGTTTGTTACCAAATATCATTTCTTCATATTGATCACTGCTGCAGTAGCCTTAGCTATATGGGTTATATCCTGCCAAGAATACAACAGCCAGCAAGCCTCAAAAGCTTCAGGTTGCCTTCTATACCCCCAAACTTTCAATCAGCTCAAGATGAGCTGACTAAAAGACAAGTCTGGGCATGAAGTCCTTCAGAGCTATACTACTGCTGGAGAGTACACTCCTCTGGGCTTTTAATAATTGACAGTCAGCTTGTGCTTTTTTTTTTTTTTGCTAAGCAGATAAGTTCCCTTGGGAGGAAAAAAACTTCTATGTTCTTATGTTTACTGAGGTTTTATTACTTTCCTCTTCAGGAAAGCTATTTTAAAGCTAGGACTGTTGTGTTTAATGGATTGTCTTGTGACTGTAATCTACTTTTAAATGGATCACTCATTTTTTCTGTCAGTTTTAAAATACTGTAAACTGACGGATAGCATATTTTATGTGGGCGCCTGTTTAATTTTCTGTTGTGTTGCTGCCACAGTATTTGAAAGTGCTTTTTACTGCATTTTTCTATCAAAGCAGTACCTTCTGTGGACTGAGTTTTACCAGCATTTGCTGCTTGTCTTTCCCAGGAAAGAAGCACTATTTTCATCTTGATCATGGAACAGATTGTCAGTCCAACAGTCTGTCCATCTTCCAACTACAAAAAAAAGTTAAGCAAACAGCCTTAGCCACCACAGCAGACTAGCAATTTGCCTCCCCTACAGGTGGTTGACTCTGCTGTGGCAATTTGTTGTACCTCAGACCATTCACCTTTTACCCTGAATCCTTATGGTGTAGCACTTACAACCATTATGGACTGGGGGATAGCCATGTCCTCTGCACCTGTTGGAGAACTCTCAGTGGGTAAGGAAGAGACACTCTTGTTGGTCCTAGGAGAGGGAATGGGGAAGGTTTCCTTGTTATGTCAGAATGCTATGCCTATCTCTGGGGAATCAGCAGCTGCCGTTAGTAACATAGTTGGCCCCATTTTTCCTGTCAAAAAGAAACAGAAAATCAAACATGTATCTAATTCTCCTCAAATTTATTTGGATAGAGGTAGTTTACTGGGACTGGCTCAGGGTTTAATTCAGGGTATTTATCCTTCTTGTAGAACTGTATCTGGTAAAAGAAAGAGGCACACATCTTTTCCTAAAGAGCTTCAAGATTCTGAATCTGAACAGGAAGTGCAGGGACGGATTTAGGCTTTTGTCCTCCGATTTCTGATTCAGACTCAGAGGAGAGTTCAGTTTCTTATTCTTATTGTGGAGGTTTCTCTTTGTCTGAGATTATTGCTAAAATGTTCCAGTGGTTTGTCAATCCCTCTGAACATACTATGAGTTGTTACAGAAGGATTTTCTGAAACCTGCACTCATTCCTCTTGTCCTGTCTGCTTTAGAGTAGGTGTGTCTTACTGCTTGTAATTTTCCTGATAGTCAGCCAACTGTCCCTAAAAAGGCAGATAGAATGTATAAATTTCCTCAATCTTTCAAATGTTTATATACTATTCCCAATCCTGACCCAGCAGCTATAGCCTTAATTGACTCCTTTGCTGTTAAGCATTTAGTTAATTCCAATCTTACTCTTTCTTATAATGGTGAGAAAAATTATTGATAGGTATGGGGAAAAAGTATATACTTCTGCAACTTTGGTTTCCAGAATTTTAAATTGTTAGGCTCATATGTTAAAGTTTGTTCTGCCATATTGTGAAATTACAATGAATGTTATATCTAGAGTTTCTTCTTGTGAAGAAAGAAACTGCTTTAAATAACTTAGTTTCCACTACTGCACAGATCACTACTTATTGTTTATTGCCACTCTGCTGCAGAGGTGATTAAAATGTGATATGAAAGGGCCAGACTGATCCAACAAATTTCAAAGATTTTTTAGCCATCCTTTTCCAAATTGTCCAAGGGAATTTTTTTTTTCTTCCTATTTTTGGCAGAACATAGAATAAACAGTCTCAACAGAATTCAGTAAACAGGTGTTTAAGAAGAACTGGCGAGGGGGATTCAAACAGTCTCACACCTTTGAAAAACAAGGACAATCCAACAAATCTGAAGGACTATTCAGGAGACCTTTCTGACCCCCCCCCCCCTCATACACTGGCCCCTATTCTCTTATAGAAAGTCTGATTCTCCATTTTTCTCTTTGACAATAGATTGTTTCAGACAAGTGGGATTTGAACATCATTTAACAAGGTTACTTGTGGCATTTGGAGGAAATCCCTACTTTGTGGGGAGAGTTCCTCATACTCCAGATCAGATTCTTTTGTTTCCTTTTATTTTTCATCATATGCTGTACCAAGAAGTAATAGAACCAGTTCTTCCTTTCTAAGTGGGTAAGAGGTTTTATTCAAAGATTTCTTTAGTGCCAAAAAAAGAAAATGCTTGGAGACCAGTTTTGGATCTTTCTTTCCTAAACCTGTTTGCGATAGCGCCCAAATTCAAAATGATCTAACTTCACAACCTGTTGCCTCTTTTTCCTCTTTCAAGTTTCCAGGTAACACTAGACTTAAAGATGCTTATCGTCACATCACTATTCATCAAGATTTCAGGTGTTTCTTAAGGTTTTCTATGTCTGGATCACATTATCAGTTCTTTGCCTTACTCTTTGGACTATCTACCTCACTAAGAGTGTTCACAAACTTTCTGGCTCCAATTATAGCTCATTGCAGCTTACAGGATACCCCCATGTTCCATATTTAAATGACTTGCTTATCTTTGCAGTCTTTTTAAAAATATCAGGAGTCTCTCTCTCTTGGGTGAGAAATCTCTTGCACAAGCTGACATTCAAGAAAAATCTTTCTTGACTCCCTAACACAGATGTCGACTAGCACATCAGTTCAAAGAGCTTTTCTTCCATCGGGAAAAACAGAACTTCAACCAGATCTATTTCTAAGGTTTTCCGCTCAGGCTTCAGTCACTGTGAGAGAATACCCCAGAATTTAGGGTCTCATGGCATTTATACAGTGGTATCTGAAATCTCTTTGGTCCCAGCCTCAAGACCCTCTATCTTTTCATATCCCTGTACTGGGATTTGTCAGAAAATAATGTTTTGGTGGAGACAACAGATATACTTAAATCCAGAATTCTCCTTCTTCATCCATGCTCCAAAGCAGTCAGTCAACTCAACAGTGATTATTAGATTCTCTATTGTTATGGTAAGTTCAATTTACGCAACTGCACTTTCTTTTACAAGTAATGTTGTCTGCTACTGTCAGTCTGTATATTTATTGCTTAATATCATTCTGTTATTAATCTGAAACTTGTGCTCTAATTTCTGATAGTATACACAGCTCTGTTTTATACAAATGTATTCTGAAATTCTCCAGAATTAGTCTTTGGCCTGATTCCTTAACTCATAGATATAAGAATCTAACAACTTTGTAGAACCTTATACTATAGATTCTAAGATTCTTTCTTTGCTGAAATTAATCTCAAAAACCTATGCTTCCTTACTGCAATGATGTCATTTTCCTTCACTTGCATTGTACACGTTTAGAGTTTTGTTACTGGGGACCTGCAAAAATATAACGTGTACCTTTTCAGACTTTTCACAGATTCTGCTTGCTGTCAGGAATAAATCAAATGTCTGGAACCACAGTTTCCATTTCCCAAACAATTTGCACTTGAGTGGTTGCCTTCTGCCTGTAATTGAAAAATAATTCAGACAAAGATGAAATAACTATATATCATCCAATTTCCAGCACCATTTTAATATTTGCTGTATAAGGATGTCTGTGAGATTGGGATGGGACAGAGAGACATGTGACCCGATTCATCAACATGTATTTCAGATTGTTTTGCTGTACAGGAAATTATGTTACATAATACACCCACCACCCATAGATTCTTGAAGCTATGTATATATGGATTACACAAAGCACCAAATGTTTAGGATGTCATAGTGGTATTGGCAGAACTAAAATGCTAAAGACAGTAAAGAAACATTCATCTTTTTTAAAAGGAAATCATTTCAAGGCCTTACTGCTGCAATCTCCATCCTGTAATTTTCAGGAAAATGAAAGAAATTGGCTAGGTATGTAATCAAGTAATAACTGAATAGACCTTAAGTTAAACACAGCCAGCCTTTTAGAGTTAGAGATAGTGCAATAGTTTACCAATTCATAGAGCTCTAAGTATAGTCTGTCAAGCAAGGCTTAGACAAAAGCCTCTTTAAAGGAGAGAGAGAAGATTGATCTCTTTGCCCGTAAAGGACCTGACAATCTCATAATCTATAAGAATCTGGACTGTAGACAAGAAAGCAACAGGCTGCCTAGGTATGATCAGTCCTGCAGCAGGATGGATACAAATTACAGGCTGGCTTCATTACTTCAGTAACACTAGATGTCTGTGAATTAGCTCAATATCTGAATAATTCACAGAGCCCACTGGAATTAGAAAGGCCTAACACCTGTAAGACAACTTAGATGTTAAAAATAGCTAGTATTTCACATTTTTTTTACTTTAGTTCCCTAGTAACAAGACAGACTGGACTATACAACTCAGGGCCTACTTAGAAAAGCTCAGCCTTTTGTGTTTCCCTGCTTAAGACATCAGTGGTAAAAAATGACAGAAATTATAATGTTTATCTAGAGTAAACTCCTTCTTGGTCAGGAAGTGACTCTCTCAAAGATGTTTCAACATATGCCCAGAAATACTGAATGAACACAGATCTTGAAAATGCAAGGTCTCTAACTCCTTGCCTTACCTGGGCAGACAGTAACATGTACTAATAAATTCAAAGCATATATCGTTTTTTTTGTTATGATATATCCCAACATCATGATTTTACATTTCCTAAGATCTGTTTGTTGGATCCAGTAGCTACATTATATAAGGAGAAATTTCTTAGTATTAATCACTAAAATCAACCGACTGTAGCCTTTGCAAGTTCTTGGTGCTTGCTGATGGTTAGGAACTGCAGGATGTACTATGTCAGTCAGTATGTAGATCAAGACAGCCGACTCCATCATTATGTTGAACAATACCACATTGATCCGGAATATTGTCTCAGATGAGTGGATTTTTGATAAGTGGTAGTAGAAATAATTAAGGTAGCCCCAACTGTTTCATTAGCTGACAAATTACTATTTTGATTTACTAAGGTGACATCTTGCAATTTTGATGCTAAGTATGATTTTTATATTATTTCATGCAGTTTCCTCGGAGAAAACCTGAAAGCTATTTGGTTCTTACCTGTTTTGTTGAGATGGTGCCACCTGTCTGCAGTTATTTTTCTGTATATGTTGTAGTAGAAGGAGATACCTATATACCTATGTCTGCAGTGTGGTATATGGTAGATGTCTTCAGTTCCTGTACCATTCTGATCTTTATGCCAAAGTTTGATTAATTTATTCACTTATTCATTTTCATTTTATGCTCAGATTATTGGATATGGACTGGATTTTGCAGGTGTTTCACTTGATCAGTTTCAGTATAAGAGTAACCTGTACACTTGTGATGTGTTCCTTAGTTTCACATTACCACTGGTTTCCCTGTGTTAGTATAGTACACGTAAGAGTTGTGAATTATGGTACTCTTAAGCAACACAAAATGATGCAGCATTAATCAACAAGACATAGAACGAAAATGAATCAATGCAACAAAGGGTCCAATGATGGATCACAAAATTTTATTAACAAAACCTAAAAAGGAAAAGTTTAAAAGCACTGAGTGCTTTCGTCTAAAAAAAGAGACTTCATCAGAATGATCTCTGAACTTTTTTGGTTTTGTTTAATAAAATTTTGCAAACCATCATCAGGCCTTTGTTGCATTGATTCCTTTTAGTTATGGTACTTTGTTAAGCATAAAAACATGGTCTACCTATTATTCTACAACATCTGAATTTTGGTTGAATTTTCCAGGACTGCTTTTTTTTTTTTTTTTGTACCATTTTTAAAAAATAAAGGTAAATAAAAAAAACTGGTACCCTCAACATATCTATACAAGCCTATGTGTGTAGTCAAGTAAAGCAACACAAAATTATGGAAGCAGCACATTCATGAGCAACGGTCAAGAAATAGCACAGCTGGTGGAATGAATATGTTTTGACAAATCCAAGAATGTCATTGTGTAAAGTGTGCAGTACGGAACAGAGCAGTCCTGCATACCCGGGACTTGATGTTCAGGAGTATGCAGTGTATGCACACAACACAGGCTGTAAATCACATACAACGTTCAAGGATATGTACCAAATGTGCAGCCCATTTATATCAACAGACTACCATTAATAATACGATAGCATATAAAGTAGTCTAGTAATTGAAGGAGTTAACAGTATATATTCAGATGTACATATCAGCGTTAAATTGATTGCAATAAATTTATATGTGTAGAATCCTAATAAATGATGGAACACAAACATGTCTGTTATACCTTTGTAAGTATACTATATAAACATTTCTATCTTTTGACACAGTTGGCATGTAATCTGCAGCTGAATTGTACCTTGGATAATCGTGAGAGATGAAAAAATGCACATAAACCTGCTTATATACATATGGTACTCACTGAAATATAAAGCAATAGTTGAAATATTGAAAATGTAAAGTTTGGGTACAAGCTGAATCCACAAGGTGGGTACAGGTTGTGCTTGCCTCCCTGCAAAATCATTGAAAAATGTGACATCTAACCGCATAGAAAACCACTGAAAAATCAGACAAAATAGAAGCAGATTTTGTCAATATTTTTGCAGGTTACAAGCCCCCAACACTTCATACATGGGGATTACACCCCCATACCTGCTGCTAATTATACATACGAACTTTCTAGTTGCACATGAAGAAAGGGCATAAATCCTTCAAAAGTATAACTTCAGTTTTGTCAGTGTTTTGCATTTAGATATTTTTTTCAGTTTAGAGCTTTGTAGGTTTAGATATTTTTTACTGTTGATCTTATATGGTTTAGATAATTTTAGGTACACCCATGTATATGAGTGTAACTGAAAACATTGATTAATAATTTGGAAATTTTTGTGTCGCTGTAAAAATAAAATGCACAAATGAGTGAATGCACATTTGTGTGAATCACATTTGGTTGAATTCAGTTTTATATTATGAAGGTAAGTAAGAGTGTGCAGGAACAATGTTTGCATGAAAAAGACTGTGCTATAGCAGATGGTGTATATGAATATGTGTTCACTGGTTAGGGTTTGAGTAATGGTTAGGTAAGGGGATAGATTCAGTGTTGTCCATATTTTGTGCTGTGTTGGTTCTGTGTCATGTTGTCTTGTGTAGTGGTAGCATTGGGGAAATGTTTTCGAGCAACACAATGTGTAGAACTATGATTAGGGATGGGAGCAGGGATAGGGCTTGGGTTATGGTTAGAGTTAGCATATGAGTAAGATGGGCAGAGGGGCTTTACTCATGTTTGCTAACCCTAACCAGAATTCTAACCATACCCTACCCTGGCCCGTAAACCAAACCTTAACTATTACATTGCTAAAAAATAATTTCTGTGACACTATCACTACCAAGACAGCGCTTGATTTTTGGTTATGTAGGTGGGGTTTACTGATATAGAGAGAGATTCATCCAGTGTTTTGTGATTCACCCTTATTAGTCATCCACAATTTTGTGATTCTCTCTTTTTTGTTCAAGCATTTGTGGTTCTCTCTTTTAAGTTTTCAACCTTTCATTGTATAATCATACATACATATAATCTGTATAAGTACACACACGCACAGAGACATGTGTGTGTGTTTGTGTGTGTGTGTGTGTGTGTGTGTGTGTGTGTGTGTGTGTGTGTGTGTGTGTGTGTGTGTGTGTGTGTGTGTGAATTAAATACTGACCACAGCTAGCCATATGAAATATGGGATTGCCTATAAATCATACCCAAGTCAAATTATCTAAACTAAATACAGTTAAAACAATGAGAAGAAAGAACACAGTACAAAACTAACAAATACTAAAATAACCATTACTATACAAGTAAAAATGATTAAACTATGAACAAACTAAGAGGGTTGTTTTGGTAGACTCCAAAATGCTGGTTCTAAATATCTAATAGAATTATGGACTGCTAGGTACTGACACTTTTATATGAAGAACAGAAAACACTGCAGTTACATTTTGTCATTACTAACTATATTCTATGCCAAGAAAGATGTGACAGCATATTATTTCTCATGAGCTAGCCAATGTTTATTCTCTTTTCTTTCCTGCACATACAGTATCTCATATTGCTTTGTATAAAGCGTATCATAAAATTTCAGCTTATAACTGAGATTTTTTTTCACTCTTCTTCACTGGGCATCACACTAGCCATTCCTTGAATAGACTAAAAATTCCAAGGATACTGTGCAACTCCTTCTTTAACAAAGAGCTGTTCCAGAATTAGAGTAAGCTTGCTAATTTCTCTTCACTCTGGGACCCCAAGATCAGACTAATTCTAAAACATGGGGTCTTTCCTATACCTTATGAAGTCAAATAGTTCTATGCAACCAAGAAACCTGCACTAAGTCAAGAAGACAGCATTGATAAAATCCCACTAAAACACACATTTTAATGAAAACTGTGAAAACCTGAGTAGAAATCAAATATGGTTTTACCGCAGCAGTACAAAATCACCTCTCTAAAATACTAAATTTGTAGCAGAGCAGGTTGCACCCTATACCTTTCTGAATTCCTCTTGCCTGTCTTTGCTTATAGTTTTTAAGAAATCTTCTTTCCAATGCATCCCATATATTTAAAACATGCTACTGGATCTTTATAGTTCCAATACATTCAGCAACAAAGATAAGTGAATATTTTTCATTTCTTGATCTGATTTTATGTTCATTTTAACAGAATGTATCTGCTTTAGCTAAAGTAATGGCACTGCATTTTGCCATGTAAGTGGTCTAAATGTTGGCATTAAAAACTGCTTTCTTTCTTATATGATGAGTGACACTCATGCTAGTTCAAGACTTGGGTTTGCTATAAGACAGTCCCTGGCCTGTCAGGTACAGAGTTATGTGTCTAAGAACATTTCCACTTTCTTGCAGTTACATACCTAAACCCAGGTAATCTGTTGTTGTTGTATGACTCATGATAATTTGACAGCATCGTTACCTCCCTGTGCATGTTTATTAGTTGTTCTGTATAACCTCAGAAGTATCATTTTATGATGACTGTCTCCTTAAGCTATTTAAATACTTCTGCCCTCCCATTGTATTTACTATGGTCAGAATACTGAGTGTCTCCTGAGTCAATCTATGTTGATCTTCTAAACTTGGTCACTCTTTAGTTGCTTGCCCTTTCTGTATGTTTGCCTTTGATAACTCTTTCCAGTGTCAGCTTGCATGCTCATTATACTGAGCAATAGAGGATCAAATTGGAGCTATCACAAACCAGCAGCGTGTTTTCTCCAACTTTACTCCTTAAACAACTGAGCACTAGACAAGATGGAAGGTCAACCTGCTAGTTTCATCCCTGTTACCAGTCTTTTAACACAAGGTCTCATTAGACAATGTACAGACCACCTTATCACAGATAATAAATTTACATTAAACATTAATAATAGCATCTATATAAATGCCTAATTAATGTAGAGGCTTCCCTGTCACCTATAAATTTTCACTCTGATCTTCATATACCTCAACTATGACGTTTCTCTAATTGCATCAAAATGTTGTTTACTGAATCTGTAAAACAATCACTTCCAAAGTCTCAAGATAAGCCTCAGCAAAGCAAGGCCACTCATCTACCTCATACATTCCTCTCTTAAAGAGTCAACCTGAGCAAAATACACTCCAAATGCATCACCTTGAACCACTGCACTTTGATTCATTACTATCAAGGCTGGGCAAGGAGAACACTACAGTGAGGTCTCTTTTCAGATGCCAGGATCTATGATGTTACAAGGGCCCTAAGGACCTTAACTCTAGAGAAGTATGACCCTGATATGGTAGTGATGCATGTGGGAGTGAATTACTTGAGACGTAGAACCCTGAGGGATATGCATTGATACATGTTAGAACTTTCCAGGCATGTTACAGATCCAAGTAAGACACTAGTCCTGACTGTAATCCTGCCTTCATGCTTAGATACAACTGCAAAATAATTGACATCAATAATGGTTTAAATTGCCGGTGTCATTCCAGGATGTCCCTGTGTGGGTCAACACGGGATGAGATGTTCAACATTCACATTGCTTCAGTTAAGGGTGGCCTCCACCTCTCTTTTCAAGACTTTTACACACTGGCTAAAGCCTTTCCTATAACTAATGCCTTTTTAGGTGGAGTCCATTTGATGGACATTCAAATGTAATTAATGTGTCAGTCTTAAAATGTTATTAAATTAAGGTGGCTTTTCTTAATGCAAGATGTCTATGCAATAATTTGCCTGATCTTGAGGTACTCCTGCATTTGGAAAGCACCCAGGTCTGTGTAGTTACTGATGCCTGGTTTAAATGTAAAGCAAGAACTCTTGTACCAATGTTTTGTGCTTTGTATGCTGTCATGTTCAATGGTGACTATGGTGGTCTCTCCATATTTTTTCAATGAAAATATTACCTCATGACAAATCCCTAGGGGATTCATAAACTGAACTTACTGAACTACAGACCACTCTAGTTAGGATTAATTATCAACTACTAGTTTGTTACAGGATATCTTCTTTGTCCCTTGAGGACTAATGACCTCAGTATAAGCAAAAACTCCCTTAAATTGGATGATGTTAACTCAAAATAAATAAACCGGGATACCTACAGCATATACCCCAAAATTCCTAGATATAGCCAGCAAAAAGGACTTTGAGCAGTTGGTAAATAAAGCCACTAGAAGGCATAGTATTCTTTACCATAGCCTGATAAATATGGCCGCCTCTTGCACTAGTCCTCTGTTATATCCTTTTCCAGTGAAGTCTAACCCTAAACGTATGACGTTCATCTTTAAGCTCTTAAAAGCTCTTAATGCAAACCCCACTGGATTTAAAAAGTATGTCAATGATAACATCAACTTACTATGTGACAAAATAGAAAAATTCTCTTATGATTGCATCTCTCCAGACATTAATACAGCAGCTAGCTTCATTAAGGAATTATCCACCACTTACAGAAATGCATAGAGCTAACAGCCCCTATTAGAACCAAGAACCATGGGGATTTTGTTGTTCCACTGCCTATATATACTATACAACAACAACAACAATAAAAAAAGAAACTCTTTAAACTATTAAGTAGCACCAAAACCCATCTTCTCAAGCATAATATCAGCAGCATTACAAAAAAAATGAAAAACAGGCCCTGTAAAACAGCCCATGAACTTAGGCTAGTATATGAAGCAAGAGAAAATTTCCATTCCTTCTTTAACTGTTTTAGAAGACTAAAAATATGCACAGTATTGTTCAGAATTTATTCGTAGTGTGACCTCTTACTCTGACCCTTCTGATATTACCAATATCCTTGCAAACACATTTAGTAATAACCTGTCCATTGACACTTCTATTCAAAGCCCTCAATTATCAGAATCTCTTCCTCCCTCAATTATCTCAAAATATCATTTACTGAAAGTGCTAACCAAGACCAACAATGCTTCCTTCATAACACCTTACAATATATCTAGTTTCTTGATTAATAGTGGTAAATGTGTCCTTGCAGACATATTCCTCAAACTGTTTAACTTAAGTTTAGAAACTGTTTTTTTCCCCCAGATGAGTAGCACACAGCAGTGGTGTTGTCCATTCATAACGGATGCCATACAACCTACCTGGGTAATTATAGACCTTTCAGCCTTACAAGTCTCATATCCAACAAAATATATTATAACTGACCTGATAATCTGCAATATCAGGATTCACCACTTGGCTACTCAAAACAAACGAAAAGTGTGAGTAGTCTTTATCAACTAAGATTAAAGTTGAAGTCAAATAATAAAACAATTATTGTCTAAGTAATAAATAATGTAAAGATTTTCACTATCTAGTTTATAATGAGCTCTGCTGATGCATTAAATTCTTGATGATTCAAACTCCTTAGTAATCAATAATACTATTGCTTAAATACAGTAATGCATCTTAGTATACTAGAAATTTTAAATACCTAAATGTAATAAGGTATAAAATAGTCTGCTGAATTAAGAAAACTCTTTTCTCTTTCCTTTCTATCTTGTGCTTTCAGGAAAGAGATGCAAGTTTCTTGTCACCCAACAATCCTGAACAGGTCACGTGGAATGATGTACAAGCTGTGCTTGAGCTAAACAGAAAAATAAAAGTTAACATTGCGTCAGCTAGTGGGATCCAAAATGGCTTGAATGAGTACTGATTCAGTTCAGATCAACTGGGTGGTATCAAGCAGCCTGGGAATGTTTCAGGAAGATAATAACTACTAATACTAAACGATACACATAATAGCCGTGTGAAACAAATCAAAAGTGGTATAGGACTAATATGTAACTGAGGCAAACCAAAAATATCTTCCACACCAAGAATAAAACACACACGCGTGCACTCACACACATGCATAAGGCACATTTTGTTGTGGATAGTATATCTTACCAGGTAGGAAATAATGTAAAAAAAATACAATCTGTCAGAATAATCCATTATTTGAAGGTGAAGAGGTCAACACAAAAGATGTAGTGGTAAGATCTTTGGTTTTTAGTAGCTCATGATTTCTAATTTGTGTCTATGTGAAATCCCCATGTTCTCTCCATTATTTTTTTTTTTTTGGGGGAGGGGGGTAAACCAGTTTCCTCTCACATCCCAAAAACATTCTGTCTGGCTGATTATTGTAATATAGTATGTGGTGACTTTACTCTTGTCTCTATAGTCTGGTTCAAGGCTGAAAACAATTTGAGGCTCAGTTCCTTTACCAAGTTAAAAAATTAATAAAGTACATAAAATAATAGAATTCTCATGTTGTTGAGGAGATACAGTGAAACAAGATTGAACATGTTGTGATGTTCTTTATAAGTAACAACAACAATCTTGAAACACTATTATATGCAATAGTGTACAGATTTAAATCAGATAACTTTCTACAGCTTTTAGTGGACTAGTACCTGTAACATTGTGTACCATTTTACAGTCTTGTTACAGGAATGCTTTTTACATAAGGAGCTATTGAATATATATTCTCGCCTTCACAAGCAATGAAAGTAAACCTCTTATTCTTCTATAGTATCAAAAGAGTATGTGCAAGTATATTTTGCAGTAGTCTGATAAAAGATAATAAACATCAGTCTTTCAGTTCTATTTACATGTGCTCAGCTAATAGTCTAAAGAGTTTCTTTGCATAAGTACCCAGTGTTATGAGCACTTAATCTTTACAACCTTTCACTGTGTCCTTGACTAAAGAAGTTGAACATTTTACATACTGATTACTTATGGGAAGCTGATGAATAGTGCTTTTTATAATCTGACAGTTTCAAAGCAACTGTTACTTATACATATGTTACATTAAGTATCCTGTTTCCATGCTGCTGTGATGCACACAAGATTTGTTTTATAAATAATAATAATAATTTCTGGTACTAATCTGTTATTTACTCATGTTTTGTTTATTTTTTGCTTTTGATTTTATAACATCATTTAGTGGGATCACTAGCAAACAACATTTGTTTTGAATCATATGAAAGGAGGTATTTTTTTTATTCAGGGCTACACACTATTATAAAGGTTTTATACTTACTTAATACATAACCTTGATGAAGTCATCCAGGTCAATAACATCATTCACTATTTAAATATCCTTATATTGTACCGAATGTTTATAAGTTGAATATGTGTTCATAACCTCTACTTAAGTAGTTTAGTATAAAAATACTTGGTTAGTACTGACAATTTGTCTGAAAGCCACAGTTTTGTCTCCTGGTGTAATATAGTAATTTTCATTTATGGGGCCTTGTAGCCTGTAACACTATGCACCTATATAACACAAAACAAACAAACTTTGCATCGCTGACATATGTCACTTAATGAACCACATAAAAACAGAGCTTTTGAGTGTCAGATCCTTCATCAGTGTTAAAAAACATCTTTAAAAAGACTATTAATATAGTAAAACATACAAGTCACAAGACACAGCCTAACTAATCCATAAAGAAAGTCAAGTAATGACATTACCCTTCATTAAATTCCCATGTATTTACATACATAAATATATACAACAAAAGCACATTTACAGTTACATAATAAATTCTTTAATCTAGAATTGTTTCTAAGCACAGGTTTAATGCTGACCGTTTTATTTATTACAGGGAACAGTCAGCTTGTAATTGCATAATCCAGTTGCATTCCCTTATTTCAAGCCTATTATTCATGTCACCACGTCTCAAACTTCATTCTCAGTTTGCACCTAGACTGATCCATTACTTTACACAGTGAATTGATATGTTCATAAGCCACTCTGTGGTTGTTGTTGTTAAGATAGCCTATAAAATCCCAACTCACTGTGGAGCAGTGTTAAATGATTATGTAGCAAGAAATCTCGGAATGCCTAATAAATGTGACTGTAATCAAATTTTATGGCACCTACACTGATTATGAAGATCATCGTACCAACCATATAAAAAAAAATGTTACATGAAGGTCTTAAATTCAGTGTCAGTGGTTAGTGCTTGCAAAATGTCAAAGTAAAGACAGTACAATAAGTAAATAAAATTTCAGCAAGGCCAGCTTTACTGCCTTAGAAGAATAAAATGAAATATGCTGCTTATGAAGTTAAATAAACATTCTTTTACTTAGAGAATATCCTGCAGAAGTAGCCATATCAGCACTGCTTCAGACACAGTTTTTATATACAGTTATTATTTAAGTAACTGTATCCTGACTTCCTCAGCTTTCTAGCTCTGCTATCTTATATCTGAAGGGTCCATCACTCTGTGTAATCACGTAGAATGAGAGCTGGGATTCAAAATGGCCACAGGACAGTAAACAGCTCTCACACAGAGCTCATCACCTAATATTTACCTTGTCTTATTTCTGTCAGAAGAAATGTAATCTTTCAGCCGGAATTTCAACTATAACCTAATTATTTAATCAGCATTCATGTCTGCATCAACGAAATGGAAAATTCTCTCAGAGAATCTAAACCTTTTTTTCATGGAAAAAAAAAAAAAGTATTTTCCTACTTGATAAGCTTTACGTTGTTTCGTCAGCAGTTAGAGTGATGGAAACAGAAGGCAGCAATAAAAAATTGCCTTCTGCCTTTTCTGAAATAATGAAGAATGCATTTTGTACAATGACATAGACAATACAGAAGTTAATTTTTCATATTACCTACACCTGTCAAATATTTGTACTTTGCAATTTCTCAGATGAAAATGTAAATTAAATGTTTTACTTCATATTTTTAAGTCAAAATATTTACTTTGTATTTCTTAGATGTAAATGTAAATCAAATGACCATTGTATCTATGTTTTGTCAAATGTTTTCTCTTATGTGTCGTTAATCTGTGCTAGTTTGTGGAGCTTCCACTGAAAATGGGTTCCTGACCCGGTCGGAATTTCCCGGTCAACAAATGCCAAATAAATAAATACATAAATAAATAAATAAAATACTATCAAAGCATCAGCTTCCTCTTAGTATGAAGACATGAATGCTTTATTTACCCAACATTATACTAAACTTACTGGAACAGGATGCTCACTGGTGTACACTGATACCAGGTCAAAGAAATGGAGATTCTGGGTCATTTCCTGATAAAACAATATCAGCATCTGTAAGAAAGAATATATGATGAGAAACCACAGGCAAATAATTCAAGGGCATATGATATATCTGAAGATACAGACCACCTGAATATAGATTCATAGGTCATTACTTTTAATTGATGAGGTAAAACACTCTTAACCTAGCCACTGCAGTTAACAATTACTTGCTCCATGAGGAATTTTGGGGCAATACCAAGGTTGTATTTGTGGTTACCTATTCATTTGTTCTGTTAGTGTTTGAAGAGAGTAAAGGGAACAAGTTTGTTTAATATGAAGGAAGGGTTTGTTGAAGAGGAGGGGAATTTTTTAAATCAGGTATCTCTCATGATAGTAAGTTATATTTTCATTTTAGTAAAAGTCTTTTTTTTTGGACACCTCAGACCTAATCCTGTTGCCCCAATCCCCAAGCCCCACATCCAAATTGATTCTACCTGTCATCCTCCTCCCCCAATCCCTTTTAGTGATGCTATGCTCATTGACTACATCTGAGGGAAAGTCATGTCTTTGGACTATGTCTTTTGTTGGAGAGCATCATTGATGAGTGCTCTCCCACCCAGCACAGACATGCCCATTCCTCCCTGACACTCCATCAGCTGCCCAAGCTGCTAATCAAGTCGAGTTCAACTGGGCTGTAGTCAGGGCTTTAGCCTTTTATGCCACTGGAGCAACCCTACATTTCTGTGAATGTTAAAGTCGTTTGTACGGGTGCTCATAGTGTAGCTGTTTTTGTGAACATGGAACAGGTCACTTGGGAAAGGGTATTTGCAACCTTGTAGGCCAGACAGTGATCATCCTTAAGGAGCCTGTATCATACAGACAAGATAGATAGGCTTGTAAGATATGGAATTTAAGCTCTTAATTTTTTGTGTGTGTGTGTGTGTGTGTGTGTGTGTGTGTGTGTGTGTGTGTGTGTGTGTGTGTGTATGAGTGATAAAATGTTGGGATACAAATGGATATCAACCATTCTGCCTTTGCCACAAATACATTTCTTTGGCATAAATCTCATTCACTGTTGTTTCCTCTCATTATATCTTACTATAAGAATCTGAGAACTAACTTTATCAAATCTGCATCATTTAATTCTAGGTCATGTATATAGTATGTAAAACCTGGTCACTTTCACTAAATAAAATCAAGATGTACCCTAGAATCTGCCATCCTGCAACTTCAGAATAAAATAATTACTTCTTCAGAATATAACATACAAAGTTCAGGAAGCCATACAGTACAGTATATGACAAAATGTTGCATTCCTCAAAAAGAAAAAAAATAAAGATTTAAAAAAAGAAATAAATAAAGATTTTAAACACATTTCTAGAGTAAGACTTTCTGCATACAGTGTACCTTCTTTCCATCCAAATCATCCTGTAGCCATATGAGACTGCACAGAAGTTGGAACTATTATAAAAGCAAATTTATTCAGACCAACAACTCAATCTATTAACCTTTAATATATGCATTAGAAACGTTTTGTATAGCATATTTTAATCTGGCAGGTCTTAAACACTTTTTGTATTAAGCCATTGATGTGTAACATGTAATTATGTTAAATCATTCCTAGCTAACCTTTAGATATATATCAAGAAAAAATATTTAATCTGTCCTAGTTGTTTCAGGCTTGTATGACAGGAAAAGTAGATGTTTCTAGGCATTTAATAAAGATTGCCACTGCTTAGCTATTATTTTAACTTTCTCTGGTACTTCTTTCTTTCATTTCTAGCAGCATGTATTTATTTTTCTCACTGAGTATTGTCTCACATTTCTAACTGCAAACTTAAGCAATCAGCTTAACAAACACGGTTACGTTATTTAATTTTTCCATAAATAGAATTTAAATAATTCTATATTGCCTTATGAATTAAGGCATAGCCTTAGGATTAATGATGTGGGGGTGTTAAATTTCATTGTTAACGGCAGAGTGTGCATGAACATTAGAATATGTATTGAATGAGATGGATGCTGGCTTAAGCCTTTCTGGCTGTTAGAGGCATGGGAAATAATGCATGGTCACTGTCCCGATAACTTGGTTGTAATATTCTCCCTTGAAAAATACATAATTTTAGGTCAAGACATAATCCATGCATTCAACAATCATGGTGATCTCAGTTTGATCAAAAGTACATCCGATGTGTAGTGCCTGCCAAAACCAAGAGATACCCTCTTGTTGTGCAATGACCAAAATAGGTCATTAATATCTACAATCACCAAAAGGGAACCATTCACTTTTTAAGTAAAGACATTGCTGATTTTTTTTGTAGTTTATAAACCTGTTATTCTCTTGATATTTGGGATCCTTAATTTCCACAAATTGTTGACTGACTCATCTTTAGTCCCAATAGTGGATGAAGGAAGTTCTATTACTAGAACACTAGATAAGTATATCAATGGGGAGTAGAAAAACTTCTTTTTGGACAAGTTGAATGTCCTTTAGGACTCTTGGTGCTTATTGAGTGCTTTGTCCAAGGTTCAATTTGTGCACAGTTCCCTCTTGGTGGTTGTGAATATTAAGGATCTATTTTGGTCATTGCACAACATGAGGGTATCTGTTGGTTTTGGCAGGCACTACACATTGGATCTAGTTTTGATCAAAGTGAGATCACCATGATTGTTGGATGCATGGATTATGTCTTGACCTAAAATTATATATTTTTCAAGGGAGAATATTACAACCAACTTATGGGGGCAGCTGTAGGCGCAGCTGCTATCTTGGTATTTGCAAATATAAGTTTATGGCTGTGGGAAAAAACAGTTGTTTTCAGCTCATTATACAAGGAGTTTTTGACATCCTGTGTGCGTTATTTGGATGACATTTTCATAATTTGGAATGGATCCAAGGAGACAGTAAATACATTTTTGAATTGTATTAATAAATATACCACATTTTTTGCAGTTTACATGTGAATATCATCCTACATACATTAACTTTTTGGATGTTAAGATTTTTAATAACTTTGGTTGTGGATGTTATGGTTCAATCATTTTTTGGAAAAAATACTTATTCTAACAGCTTACTATTTATACCAGTTGCCATCCCCTTGGCAGAACAGGAATATTGTGAGGGGGCCAATGATTAGGCTACCGCATCTTATATCACTTGACAAGATGTTTAAAGTTGAATTGGCTATCCTTAGTACTATGTTTTTTGATAGGGGATACCCAAGGGCTTTAGTGGATAGCCTTAGGAATGAAATTATAAGGACAAGAATACTAAGTTCACACCTATTATATAGCATCCCAGGACTTTTAACAGTTCCCAGGTTGTGGATGATGACTATTCTAGAGCCATGGCTTGCCAGGAAATTACAGTGACTGACAGTATTAAAAGGATTTTGAGTAAAAATTGGGACACCATTTTTTCCACTGACATGAAGAGGTGGTTGAGTGATGGGCCCAGATTAGTTTATAAAAATTGGACTAATCTCAATCAGAGCCTTGGAAAAGCTACTGGTAATAATAATTATGCTAAAGATGAAGGCACGAATAAATATGGCAGTTGTGATCTGTGTCATTAGATCTACACGTGTACCAACATTGTCATGGCAACTTATCCTAAAACATTAGCCCCCAGTTATGATGTTAGGTTTAACTGTGCTACCAAAGTAGTGGTAGTGTATTGTGCTTTATATTTGTCTTGAGTTGCTCGAATGGCAATGTTTTGATTACTTTTTTTTTTTTTTTTTTTTTTTTTTTAGGGATTGTGTTGTTTTTCCAAATTTTTCTTTTTGTTTATAGATTGGCCTTACCTTTTCAATTTGGTTATAGATTGGCCTTTCCCATCCCATGGTCGACAATTATATATTACCCTTAATAAGAATAACTGAGATCATACCATATATGATTTGCAGGGACCTATGCAGGGGATAAAGCATTTAGGTGCTGCCTCTGTCCATTTGTAGTACAGAGGGCAGGCCTGGGGTAAATATTATTTTTCCCTTCCATAGACTTAATTTGTGCTTTAAAATGGACATGGATAATCTTTGTTTTATGTGGCTAGAGAATGTGTTCCACACCAGTGGTATCGTCTGCAAAATATACCTATCCCTCCAAACCATTCTGTTATATTGCAGAAGAGGTTTAGACCATATATTCCATTCTGTCCCATCCTTCCAGTTAATACAGCATATAAAATGTGGCAAGAACTTACAGATGAAATAGATGGAAAAGCTGTTATACAGCTGACACAGTTTCAACAAGATGTGGGAATATACATTCTAAGGTTTACTATTGTTAAGGAAAACTATTTTATAGGACTGTTAGTGGTAGGAAGAGAGTGAGTTAAGGGGGTAGTTTTAGCAGGTAGGGGATGTAGTTGTAATGAGATTGATTAAATACCTTAAATGGGTCCTTCTCTTCAGATGTGTCAGTTGCTTACAACTCATGATGCTGAGAAATTATTTTAAAACCGATCTGCATATTATAAAAAGCAAGTAAGAGTGTGTTTGGGCTGGGCAATGAAAGATTTTATTAATGTTTGATAATTGATAAGAACATATTTAATAATAGTTTATGTATAAACCTTGATTAGAGCTACATAACCTTCTTTTGCCTGCTGCTTGACTCTGACCAAAGTAATTAGCCTAATATAGTTCCCAATGTTCCACTGAAACGGAACTGTGCTCTGATCGGACTCACTCAGATAACAAACAATTATTATTATTATTTTTTTTTTTTAAATTCTCCTCATGATGTGTAATATTTCATGGTTGTTGCCCACTGTCTTAGCTGAGTTTAAAGACAAATCAAAGTGTGTCCAACAGCAAGAATTATTTTTGCATATGTTTATTTTATTCATCAAGTTGAAGAAATATGCCAACTGAACCATTTTCAGTAATGGCAGTTAAAATATAATTAGAAAATAATATTAGTATTATGACATTGCAAGGAATAAAACGCAATGACTAAAACTAATATTGGATATAACTCAGTAGCATAATACAGTATATTATCTTAATGCAGTTTGGTACAGGTAACATACCATCTTAAACAGATTCATCTGGGTGGACTATAACCTGATAATAAAAACACAAGATAAACATTTTTAATAACATCATGACATTTACATGAAAAAAAAAACTTCAAATTTTTTCCCTAAAGGTTGTATGATGGGCAGCGGTTTGACAGAATCAAGATATAAGTTACAGATTTGAGGAGATATGAGGAATGAGAAAGGAAAATGTATACTCACATGTTAGTCAGTGGTGGTTTCTAGATGGAATTTTCAGTTTTAGCAAGATATACAAAGACAGTGACCCATATTTAATAGATAATAATGAATGTAACAGCAAGGGGTTTGGCTGTTAAGGGGATGAGGAGTCACTATTTATTAACTAGTGTCAGTGCACCCATGTTGGCCTCTGTGTGCTCCTGTGATATTTTTCCTCTTCCAAACACTCAGAGAATTAAACTGGTTAGAGCTACAATACTGCTCATGTCTTTCTCAGCTAACTACAATACACAGATTTCTCATAAGCCAGAAAATTCTCCATCCCTTACCAACATAATACAATACTCTCCAATAGAATTTTATACTCTAGAAAAAAATCACTAGTCACTATAATCAAATCATTTAATACTGCCTAATGACTATATTGAAATAATGCAGCTAAACTATGGAAACAACCTCACTAGCATTGAAATCCATTCTGAATGCAGACTCGTTTAAAACACGGTTATAGCTTCACCTATCAAATCAATGGATCTAGTCCTGTGTATCTCCAGGAGAAATGCCACCATTATCTTCATCTTGCCATATCATCAAACCATTTCTGTTTATTCAGAATCCTATTCCCCGCAACCAGTCTTCACCAATATCTGAATACTTTTACTAATATGTCCCAGCTATATAATTTATTTTGTGACACTACTCATTCGCCACCTTTGTAATTCTAGTATAAATCTCATGATGACCTTTTAAATAATTCTCTGAATGTGCTTTACACGCCACCTCTTAATGACAATATTAACATTTTCTGCCCTGCACTGTCCCTTCCTTCACCTCCATTTCCTTAAATTTATATTGAAGCATTTCTCCCTGGGCCTCTGCTGAAAAGGATTTTTTTATTAAACTCAGGTGGGCAAACCTGGTAAACAAAAGCAAAATAAATAAATAAAAATAAATAATTATGCTAGCTTTTGCTTATTTACTTCTAACTGTAACATGAAAATGATTCCCTAACTAGTAGAGCATATTTTATTATTGCAAACATTTATTTTTCTATTACTTGTTTTAGCCTGAATCCTTAGTTAACTATTTTTTTTTCCTTTTATAGAATGTGCAGGGTAGGGAAAGTGGTTTAATTAAAGTTTTTTTTAAAGTGTCTTCCTTAAATCCCCCCATATCTATAACTTGTATCTAAATTCTATCAGACCACTTATAACCTTTAGGAAAATAATTAGTTCTTTCTGAAAATAATATTTTTTTTCCCTTGTAGAGGCTTCATGTAAATATCATAACCAAACTACAGTGTATTTAGAAACTGGCATTATTTCACTGTTATTTGTCTGTGCAATGCATCAGGTTCCTTCAATCATGCTAAGTTTTTTAAATGTCCTAAATGACATGGATTTCATCACACTTACATAAACTTGCATACTTTTTGTTATAATATATAGCTTATTTGAATCAGATGAGTTTTGTTGTTATTTGGAACAATGACTTGCTATGCAATAGATAGCCATATCATCTACTTTTAATAACTTGTTAATTTGCTTGGCATAGCTCGTAGGAGAATTTAGAAAGAAAGGGGGTCTAAGATAATGAAAATATCTATACACGGGTGGCCAAGGTGGTGCAGCAATTAGCATTATTTCCTCACAGAAAGAGGTTCTCTGGTTCAGTTCTCACCTGAGGTGCCTTCTGTGTGGACATCATGCATACTCAATAATCACTAAACCAGGAAAAAGAGCAAAATAGGTTCAGCATAGGAACCACAACTACCAGCAGATGTATTTCAACATTCAGTTTATTCTGCTACCTTGGCTTTTCGCCTTCTAGGAGTAATTCATTCAACTACATCCAACCCGGTTTATACACCTAATACTTTCCGATTGACTAATTACATACAGTCAATTAATTATTTAAACAGTTTTATCAAAAAATACTGTTATTATCTTTATTTAAACATGTTTTCTTAAAAAAAAAAACTTTAAATAGATCTGCAATTTTATTATATACATATTTAAAAAAGATTTCTATTTTATAAAATTACATTATTATCCAAATTCATCCACCTTGGGAACAATGTTCTATAGTTTATAATCATCCTACATTCTAACCTGTCAAGTTCCCTTTTGAACTGCCTCCGTTACTCAAAGTTGTCCGTGCTAAAACTCTAAAAAACAAGCTATTTGCTACTCCCCCATGTGCAAAAATAAAGTGACTGGCTACTGGACTATCCATATTTTGTCTCCTTATATCACCTAAATGTTCCATTATAAGTACTTTAACTTTTCTTTTTGTTTGTCCATATACCAGCTTGTTTTTTACACCCACACCCAACAATATACACTACTCCAAAAGAGTTGCATTTAAAAAATTATGTGGCTGTGTACTTTCTACCATTAGTTTTATTGCCATCTAAATTCCAAACCCTACTACATACCAAGCAGTTACCACAAGCCTGTGTGCCCACTGTGACACTTGATCCAATTCTAATACTATCCCCACTTAACAGTTCTATCAAATTACTATATCTGTCATATGAAAAAGTAATATGTTTAGGGAATAAATGTCCAATGGACACATCCTCACATACTACATACCAGAACCATCTAACTATGGTTTCCAAAATGATAGAAAAGGGAGAAAACATAGTAGCAAAAAACTTCTCCTCCCCATCTTCAAAATCTGTTCTTTTGGTATGTTTTAAGGCAGATTTTTTTCCTGCTCTCCTATTTTGCCCCAAAATCTTGTACCTAGCCTCCAGCAAAATATGCTCTGAGTAACCACGCAGGCCCAATCTATCATGAACCTCATTCAAATAAACATCCCTTAACATAGTATCCAATGTATTTTGATAAATCCTTTTAAATTCTCCATAAGGTAAAGATTTTAATAAATGGGGGGGATGCATACTATCAGCATGGATAAAAATTGTTAACTGTATATGGATGACACAGTGGTGCAGTGGAAGCGTTGTTGCCTCACAGAAAGAGGTTTTCTGGTTCGATTCTCATCTGGAGTGCCTTCTGTGCAGAGTCTGCATGTCCTCCTGTGTTTGTGTGGGTTTTCTCTGGTTTCCGCCCATGATAAAAAGACATACATCTGGAGCATTTCTCCCTGGGCCTCTACTGAAAATTGGCTTTGTTCCAAGTCGGACTTTCCCAGTAAACAAACATTAAATAAAGTTGGCTTTCTGTATGGTCTATGTTGGATTCTCCTATTACTATCCACATAAAATTCCACATCCAAAAACACCATATTAGATGGATTCAAGTGACACATAAACTTTAGGCCATAAAAATTGTCATTCGTCTGTTCCATAAATCTCAAAAACCCGTCGTGTTCACCTTTACATACAAAGGTTAAATCATCAATGTATCTTTTGCAATATATGACATTCTTGACAAAATATTCATTCAAATGCATAAACTGTCTCTCAAAGTCACCCATATAAATAACAGCATATGTGGAGGCATATGAAGCCCCCATCGCTGCCCCTCTCTTCTGTAAGGAAAAACGGTCCTTCCATTTGAAATAATTATGACTAAGACATAACTCTAAGATGGACAACAGATAAGAGGTTCAAGGCCCTTCACCCATTGTTCTTGCCATGGCTCCTAATCCCCATCTGGTCTCGATGTTAGTGTATAGTGCACTCACATCAACTGTTGCCCAAAAATAATCATCCTTCCACTCCATTTTGTTCAAATGCTGACATAATTTACCTGTATTTTTTATGTGGGATGGAACTCTTAATAAATATTTTTTTAAAATGATGATCCAAAAATATTCCTACATTTTCCAGTGCTGAAGCTGTTACGTGCCTTCTGTGTGGAGTCTGCATGTCCACCCTGTAGTCGCATGGGTTTCTTCCAGGTGTTCCAGCTTCCTCTCACACTCCAAAGACATGCAGTAGGTGGATTGGGCACTCTAAATTGGCTGTAGGTGCGAGTGTGTGTGTGCAAGTGAGTGGTATCATGGCAGGGCTAGCCATCCAGTGGTGTAAACCCTGACTCGAGATGATTATCATTGTTGAAGTAACACTCCAAACCTATGTACAAAAAATGGAAAAAAGGGCTCAGGATGGATGTTTATATATATATATATATATATATATATATATATATATATATATATATATATCGATATAGCTATAGATATATACACACACACACATATATATATACATATATATGCGTGCGCGCACACACAGACTATATATATATATATATATATATATATATATATATATATATATATATATATATATATATATATATATATATATATATATATATATATATACTTTTATATATCTATATCACACAGGTCAATACAGATATAGATATCGATATAGATATAGATATAGATATAGATATAGATATAGATATAGATATAGATATGTGTGGGTCCCTGTATTTGTCAAATGCCGTTTCTTAGACAAACACAGGGGGTGTGGTTTAATGTTGATGGCACAGATAGAAAAATGGTGGAAATGTCAATGGTGTGTAATGCCAAGACACGTAAGTGGAGTTGGAGTTGGAAGAGTGGGAGTGTCTGTGCATGTATATGTGAGTCAGAGTTGGGGTCAGGGATGAGTGAAGTATAGGTATTGTCTGTTTGTGTATGACTTTGTGTATTTTAGCATTTGGGTCAGGGTTAGGTTAGGGATAGATATAATGTTGTTTATGTGTGTTTATGAATGTTTGTGTGTCCAAGTATATTTTGTGTAGTGGCAGTGTTATGGGAAGATTTTTTTATGAAAGTAAGGTGTATGTAGGGTTAGAGTTAGGGTTAGCACCCATTACTATAGTAACCACTTCTGCTGGTCCTTGCAGAAGAGGCAGGGTACACTTCTCTACTTAGCCAGAAATCTGTGTCCATTCCTAGGAAGAACCTAGATAGATGGATGGATAGACAGACATATAGATATATAGAGACAGATGGATAGACAGACAGAAAGATTGTGAGTAGTGAACCATTGTAAAGTGTTTGACTTGATAGCATGTATTTCATAGACAGGACTCTTGAATAAAATTTTCAATTTACCCCAAGACGGTATAACTCCATAGGTGACTTTATGTAGTAAGGGGGTATACAATGTGACTTCTCACCCATGGTAGATGTAGTGGACTTGACCCCTACTTTAAACAATGAAGCATTGTGGGGTCTTGACTACCACTTCAAGCAATGAGATTTTCGTAATACTTTTTTGTTTCACA
This sequence comes from Protopterus annectens, assembly GCF_019279795.1. Taxonomy (NCBI): domain Eukaryota; kingdom Metazoa; phylum Chordata; order Ceratodontiformes; family Protopteridae; genus Protopterus; species Protopterus annectens. Next base: position 567,023,524 of record NC_056743.1, read on the forward strand.
GTTTGTCATAACTGCCTCACGCAAGATATAGTACTTTTTTAATCTACCACATGAGATTGCAGTTAATTTGTAAAATCATACAGTGCTAGCTATGCTCTGCTATGAGTTTATAGAGAATGGAACTTCAGGGAACTGAAAGTTAGTTGTAAAACCAAAAATTATTTCTGACATTTCATTTTCCAGTTGATGTGAGCACTGCTTTGTGGAATTTAACTGCAGTGCAAAATAATTTGCAGATAAAAATGGTATTTTATTTGGTGAGGAAGTAAATAGCTTCAATGTAGTGTAGGGAGAATTTATTGCTCTGTCTTGTTCTGCACTCTGTGATGTTAATCAGTTTCCAAAACTGCATGCAATAAACTATCCTTTTTGATCTGCACAATGAATTTATTTATGTTAATGGTGTCTAGCACTATTTACATGTATTCTCATCATTGCAGTAACTTTAGGATAACAGTTACATCTGTCTTACGGTTGTAAAAGTATTCACTGAAAGAGTTGAATTATATTGAGATTATAAACCAAATAACACTGAATCCTAAGTGGTACACCATTTTATATTACATAATGGCTGTTACATACATAGTACTGTGGTGATACACCTTCAGTTTCATCTTGCATATTTCAACATTGATCTTATTGAAAACATTCTTCATGTAGGGTGCTTTCTGTTTTCTCAGCATTGTGAAATGCATTTTTTGTTAGTCAACAACTGTGACAGTTCAGTATTCCCTTTGACAGTGATTATGACAGATTATACTTGCTTCCTATTATTTTGTTTTGGGTTGCAGATAGTGTTTTGTCTGTGCATATATTAACATGGTAATAATATCTTCTCTTCTGACACGTTCAGGTATATGTATGAAACCTCAGGTTGATTTTCCACATTTGCTAATAAAATAAGTGCATATCCTAATAAATACTTCTATCTTACAAGTATCACTTCATTCCAAAACTATACACTGGCCTCTACTGCTTCCAACCAGAACACTCAGCTAAGTATGATTTTTGGTTTATTACATTTTGTCTTTGCCTAATTTACTTTTCTTAATGCCTCATTCTAGGTACAGTTTAGTTTTCTCCTTAAGCAGATGAGGCCAACACTGTTAACAGCAGATGTTATGACTTTACCCATACTTCATGAAATTAATTTTTGCATACATCAACATTACTATTCCTATTGTGAACAGCACAATATAGCTGCAGCTAGATTCAGCCTTTACATTCTATATTTTATAGAAACATTTATCTGGGTGTTTGCTTGAGAAACAGTTGTGGAATTGTTCCATTTCATACAATTTCCAGTGTCACTATTCCCATTTTTTTCATGTTTGTGAGATTGCGGTCTGTGGGGCATAATGAACATGTTTCACTGCTCTAGTAATTCTGTTAGATGAGGCAGCTGTCTTAAGTCATCAGATCAGAAGTTTGTTCAGAAATGTATCACACTGGGTTGTTTATAACTGCAGTTAATTTGTAAAAATGATGCTTATCACCAAGGAGGCTTTATTTAATTGAAAAGAATGGTTTCTGATTTTTTGATTGACCACCTTTTACTCAAACACAGATTTATATTTATTTTCAAAGTTAATGTGCTGTGTTCTGTAAGAAGGATTAAACCAGGAGGAAGAATTATTTATTTTAAAAGCAATATACTGTACTTTGGGCTTTGTGTCCTGTAAGACATATTCCCATTCCAGTGTACAAATGTGCAGGCACAGTTTGCAGTGCTTTCAGGACTGGGACTCATTGCCATGCAACAGAAAGTCTTGTTCATGCACAGTTTGCAAATAATTTTTCATGTATACTTAAGTTTTCACTTACTGCTAGATACTGATAATGGCTGCAAAACTTAACTTCATCACATCAAAAATGTTTCCTCCCTCTCAGTAATCAGAAAGTGTTTTACTTCCTCTAGAAGTTGTTGTGCTACTAAATACAGCAGATGGATAATTGTAAGGTTAATGTGGTATATATTTAGCTTCTTCTGTTCAAGCATATTTTTTGTTATGTTTTGTTTTGTGTTTCTGACTGTGGAATTTTATTTCACAAATCGAGTCCTTGCAAGTGGCCCAATCCACCAGCTTTATTTATTTATTAATTTGCTGTAGTCATTCATTCATTCATTCATTCATTCATTCATTCATTCACTGGATCACAACCTTACAAATAAATAATTGCAAATAATCTTACTCCTTCAGGTGGATACTTTAATTGAGCATAGGTCACATATCATAAAAGGTGAATCATTTGCACAAGCTAACCTGCGTGAGTGTTGCAAAACTGTCATCAAAGCTACTGTTGTCTAGATCTGCTTTTCAAATACTGTCACAAGAAAAGCCCATTTTGGATATGTAATGGGACTAAGAGGGGAGATAGTCTTTCATTCTCAGAGGCTGCACATTTATGAGGACTGCTGTTATTCCCCACTGTACTGCATTCATCCTCAGATCTACATTCCAATTATGCTGTCCTTTGAAAAGTTAATCCCCCATTACCTCGTCATTATTTGACAACTTCTAGTTTTGCTCCACCTTCGTTATTGAATTTGACTGCATATCGTTTGTTTATTGATGTGGAAGCCATGGTTGTGCATGTCACTCTTTATCTTATGGCCTTATAGTGCATTAGTGCATTAATAATTTCACTATTCATACTGAATATGCTCAAGGCCTAAATCACAGTTGTAATTTTGAAGAAATAGTAAGGTTACTTGCACTGGCATCTAGGAATTCTTGAAATAGCTGACTTCAAGGATATCTGAGTTTTTTTTTCTAGCTCAGTTTCTTTGTGTTTAACTTGTCTGAATTTGCTAATGATTCAATCAGGACACAGTTTTTATATGCTAAAACTTAGGCATGTGGCTCTTGCTATAAAGATTTAACCATCTTTCCACTGCATGGCAGGTTAGCCTCTACACTTTTAATAACATGATTTATCATCTGTCATTTTCATCACTGCTGGCTGTAGTGGGCATTTTATTCTTTCTTTCTTTCCATCTTCCTTTCTTCCATAAAATGAATCTTCCATTTAACTGTAACATGATACTTTCAGCTACAAAACTCCATTCATTTAGCCAATAAGGACTTTCCTATCTTGGGAGTCCAGAATCAGGAATTCTGTGACCATTGGAAACTGCTGAAACAGTTTCTCCCTTCTTCCTTGCAAGCTGCACAGGCCCTCACCTTTTTTGCTGCTGTCATCTGCTGTGCCCAAATCATGATTCAAAATGCTTGCAAGTTGAGGTTAGCCATTCTGGCAGGATCTCAGAGCAGTGGTGCACTTTTGAGTTCTGCAGTGTTTATAGAGCCTAAATGATGAGCATTTTTTCGAGTTCTGCTCCAGTGGGTGAGGCCAAACAGATGGGAATTATTTTTTCAACTTCTCCTCTAATGGGTGAGGCCACACTTTCAACACTCTCTAGTAATATGAGTTCAAGGATTACAGTTGTCATGTTCTGTTTTTCTACAGAGATTTCTGGCAGTGTAGCCTTTCTTAGGTATGCAGATAGCTGAACAAAAAACTCCCAAGAAGATCAGCTGTATCCTTGTGGAATCAATGTTGTTCAACTCACTGAGTGTTCCAAGGGATACATTACCTTAATAAGAAGCCCTTTCAACATTGGTTCTACTGCCTCAGCTCTAAATTATAATCCTATCCCTCTTCAAGTAAATTTAACATATATATAGCTATAAATATAGAAGATATAGATACACCTTGGCTATGCTCCCCCTACACTGCCATATGGTCAGCAATGATACAGTCAGCAATACATGGTTGTTTATAGATACTGTTCCTACTACTACTATTAGAATTTATTGTATATACAGTTACTACCAATACTGCTTCACTTGTTTGTTCAAAATTGCAGTGAGTCAGGGCTTCCGCCCTTGCTCTGCTATTTAGAAAAACGGCTGTGAGACTACAACAGATAAGTACTTAGTTTCAACTGTTTTCTGTACTTCTGATTAACTAAAGCAATATTTGCTGCATATCTGTTTAAACTGTGCAACTGTTTTTTAGGCCTAGCGAATTCATTACTTACCTCTGTTTTGATCTTTGTCTCCATTTTCTTTTTCTGTTTGTTCTGTGTTCTGTACTTGTTGCTGTACTTGAAAAAACACTAACATAGAGCTGAATATCTATTACTGTTTGTGACCTTTTGGAGCTTGTAGTGCAATCCTTTGTCTAGAAAGGCCTAGCTGTTTCTTCACGGGAGGGGAATTCAGTCTAATCTAATCTGGCTAGAGTTACAACACAGGGCTCTGTTTTTTGATTGGACAATGTGGCTGGTCCTGTTTCTCTGCCTTAAATAGTCAATGTTTAAACCAGTTTGTACTTGTTTGCTCAAAGCTGCAGTGAATTAGGCCTTCTGCCCCCACTCCACTGTTTAGAAAAACTGCTGTGAGACTACAAAAGATAAGTACTTATTTTCAACTGTTTTCTGAACATCTAATTAACTAAAACAATATTTGCTGCATATCTGTTTAAACTGTGCAACTGCTTTTTAGGCCTAGTGAATTCAGTCCTTACCTCTGTTCTGATCTTGTATCTCACCAACTCGCCCAGCTGTTGTTGTGGCATTAAAACTCGGTGGCTTTTGAGTTGCCTGCCTCTACTATATTGGACACTTCTCCAAGTCTCATTATATCAGCTCATTTTACTGAGTGCAGTGAGATCAGTTGTGAAGGACCACCCCTTTAGTTTCTTAACCTTGAATTATCTTGTCTCTCCTCACTTTCTACTTAAAAAAAATTGTGCCTCTTCTACTTCATTTTGCTTATGCTTAGGTGTTCAACTGCATTTGGTTTGCCGCATTTGTTAGTGCTTGTCGGTAGCCTTATACTTTATTTGAGCTGTTTTTTACTTTTGTGATTGTGAGCTAATATGTCACATTTGCACTGTTTTAAAGCAATTTACTGGTTAAATGCATTTCATTACTGTTTAACTGTATTGCATTGCTATTCCCTGCAATTCTTTACTCTTTAATTGCATTTTACTGCATTTCATTACTATTTAACTGATTTTTTTATACTGTGAGTTCTGTTTTTGTTTGTAAGTGGTTACTCTGTGCCTTTTTGTGAGTTTTACTGTGTTCATAACCCTTAAATTGAGTAGCATAGTCTGATACAGGTTTGATGCATCCAGAGCTGCAGCTGCACTGCTTTTAATCCTTTGTGAGGTATTCCAGCTACAAATTTTCCCTTAGTAGCACTTGTGTGATCACCTAGTAGTACTGCTCTTAGACCTTCCACCCTTTATCCTCTTAACTCTCTCTGGCCTCTCTCCCTCAGTTTCTGACAAATATGCATGGACAATTTCCTATACTTTCTCCTGCCAGTCTAGTTGATATGGGCATGCTGAGACAGTGTAAAAACTGCCTCATGTATACGGACAACCCTCTACTACTAACACCTAGGAAAACAATTTGTGAAAGATGCAATTACATTAAGAACCTAGAGTCAATGCTCTCTCCCTCGCAAGCCAGTATATCTGGTACTAAGAAGGCTGTCAACACAAACACCACACCTCAAACACTACCCACATCGACATAACACAGACCCACATATGTGGAAGTCCTCAACAAAAACATGCCCAAACAAAAGAAACCTCATAGGCAAAAACACATGCAAACTCCATTGCCCACCACACCACATATCACACATAGTCCACACACCTATGTCTCACAGCCACTAAGGCCTAAACATAAACCCAAAATATTAGTCATAGGAGACTCCATTGTGAGACACACAGATGTGCCTCTCACCAGGCTGGATAAGGAGAAAGCCATGTTAGTTGTTTGTCAGGTGCCAGAATCCACCATATCACTCATGCACTCAAGTCTCTCAACAACAGGTACTATGACTCTGTCATAGTCCATGTTGGCATGAATGACTTGTGACATACCTCCCTGGACTATATGAAGAGAGACATGATTGAGCTCGCTGAATATGTGTAACAGGCAGGTATGTTCCTAGCCTTAAGCAGCATTCTACCGTCACCCAGAATGATGCCTCAATGCAAACAGAAATTTATTGACTTTAACAATTGGCTTAGTTTCTGGTGTCATTCCAAGGGGATCCAGTACCTGGCAGCTTGGGAAGACATGCTTGACAAACCACACTGCTTTGCAAGAGATGGTATGCATCTGTCTCCCTTGGGCTTCAGGCATCTGGCAAAGGCTCTTGCCTCCCCCATAGTGCCTTTTTAGGCAATGTCATGAGGTCAAAACTACCAACATGAGAATTTCATCAAAATGCAAATTAAAGGTCATGTTGCTAAACGCTAGGAGTCTAAACATGAAACTGCACTCATTGCAAGCATTCCTAACCCTGGAAGATACTGACACAGAAACCTGGTTCAAAGCTGCAAAGAGCACCCCAGCCATACCAGGTTACTCATCCTATCATACATTCAGACCCCAAACCGCGTGCAGCAAAGCAAAAAGAGGTGGAGATGCAATATATAAAAAAGACAAACACACCTCCAGGCTGGTCAAACAGCATGACACACAGGAGACACTCCAGGTGAAGTTAACCATTGACAGAATCCTTATTCAAGTCATAGCTAGCTACAGGCCCCCAATTTTGACTAAAATGCCTACTCCACCTATGTGGACCTCTTCAGATCTATCAAGATTCAACCCTTTACCCTGATCCTGGGTGACTTTAACTATCTATCCATAGACTGAAATAACTACTCATGCCAAAATACAAACTCCCAGAGATTCCTTGATTTTGTCAATGCAAATGCCTTGGATAAGCTGGTTGCCACCCCCACAAGAGGTGAAAATATCTTGGACTTGGTATTAACCAACATGAGTAACAATTACAGAATCCCTAAAGTATCATCCTCCCTGGTAAGATCTGACCAGAAAGCAGTCTTTCTTTCTTTTTTTTATTTATTTAGTCATTCATTCATTCCTTCATTCATACAGTCACTCATTTATTGACATTTGGTTACTGGGAAAGTCTAACTGGATAGACATCCATTTTCAGTGGAGTCCTAGGGAGAGAATCTCCAAATTATTACAAGACATTTTAAGAACAATAATTTTACAATTTTCAAAAATGAGAGAAAAACATCTGCAGTTTAAATGATTATAACAACTTAGGCATAATATAAAAACATTGGTTAAGAATCATTGCAAGTTATATGACAATCATTTAATATTTACAGAAATTTTAGACAGTTAGAAGCTGAAGATAAGTTAGTCTTAATGCAAATAGGAATTGCAACATGAAATGAGGGAAACAGGCTTATGCTATATTTAGATAGAAAGTCAGGGAAGACAATTTGATAGATGTAAGGAAGTAAGTGAAGAAGGGAGAGTAAGGAGGTATAAGAATGAAAATATACTTGTTCACATTTAGGGATATGGTTTATCCTGGTTTTGAGCAAGAACAAAGCCAGATTTTAGCCATGAAGTCTTCCAGATTGGTTTTGAAAGATGGAAAGGAGGGTATTGACCTGATGGATACAGGTAAGGAGTTCCAGGCTTTAGCAACCTTGTTCAAGTACAGGTAATGCCCAGCAGATTTGATAGATTTGTAGACAAACAAAAGTTTTTGGTCGCTGGATCACAACTACCAACTGGGAATATGGTTGTGTAGAATGACTTTTAGTACTGGACAGGCAGATGGATGCTAGATAATTTTATAGGTGGTAAGAAGTTGTGTATATGTTAATTGATGAAGTAGTTCTAACCAATCAGCCCCTAATAAGTTGCTTTGAGAAGTGACTTCAATGGTTGTATTATCAAGAGAGAGGACTTAAAATTTTGATTTTTCATGAGACAGGGATTTGGGGAAAAAAGTATTGTATTAGGGTGGCCTGTTGTATGGATGTATAGAGGGTGCTGGTGAAAATGTTACAGAGGAGGGGAGTAAGGATAGAGCCTTCCGTATGATACACTGGTGGAGACTGGAAGGTAAGGAGAGAGCATGGAATGCCATTTTATTGACTGATACCTATTGGATAGGTAGCCTTTGAATCACAGAAAGGTGGGCTGGAAGAGACCTAGTGAGGACATTTGAAGTAGAAGTTTGCTGTGACAAACTTTGTCAAAGGCTTTAGATATGTTAAAAATATGGAAGAGACTAGTCTGCCATTATCTCTAGCTTTATTGACAGTATCTATATAGGTTAGAAAGACAGTACTAGTACTGTGGGAAGGATGAAAGCCATGCTGTGTAGGGGAATGTGAGTTTTTCCTGCAGGAAATCATCTAGCAATTGTTTTGAATACATTTTTCAAGTATTTTGGTGAGGGGAGATAATATTTCTATAGGTCTTAATTTATTAATGTTTGTTGAATATCCTCCATTTTGCAGAGGGAAAATGTGTGACCTTTTCTAGAGAGAGGGAATGCGGGATTCCTGGATTGTCCTTTTTATAAGGATTGAGACAAGACAGACAATGCTACTGGCTGCTATTTTTAGGTACTCAGAAGGTCATCAGCTGAAAAGAGCACAGTTTAAGTTTATTTAAGACTAGATTTATATAGCATGTGTACACAGGTTTGAAGGTGACAGTGGACATGGTAATATGTAGCTGTTGGGCAGGGTTGGGATTAGGTGCTGAGGAATCCTTGGATAGAGATGCTATACTATCTATAAAATAAGAGCTGAACTGTATGCATTGCATTTTTGAGTAGTGCGTTATCGGGAGAGGGGTTTGGGTTGAAAGTTTGGCCGAGATTTAAGAGTTCTTTAATTGATGTCCAAAACTTTTCTAGGGTTGTAATTAGTATTATTCTAAAAGTTATCGTGCTATAGTTTTTTGTCTTCATTTATTTTCTGAGGTTTTCATGATATTGAGGTGCTTTATGTTTCTTTCATTCTTTCCATGCTTTTTTTTCCTGTATCCTGCATTAGCACTTACTCTTTTTGGACAGCCACATTCCATTATTTGTTTTTAGTCTCTTCCTTCTAGGAAGTGCAGGGCTATTTAGGATATTTAGAAAAGTCATATAGAATTCATTTACAGCATCATCTAAGAGAAGGATTTTTAGAAAGTTCCAGTTATTAGATGATAGTGTAGTACTTGGAAAGGCTGTATGTTGTTTTATAAATATGCTGTTTAACTGAATGTGTGAGATGTCTGGTCATGTAGACTGGGAGATGATCACTGAGAGAGTCTGACATTGTACCTGTAGTGGTATATTTGCTAGGGTCTGATACTAGAATCCAGTCTAACAGAGAGTTTGATGTCTTGCTGTAATGTAGGGGGCTATTAATTTGTTGTTTGAAACCATATAAGTTCATGCTAGATAGATGGGAGTTAGAGTTTATGTCCAAGCAATTGACATTGACATCACCTAGTAGTATTTTCTTCTTGTGAAAATGTTACGGATAAGCAATGTAGGATATCTTCCAGTATAGCTGTATTGTCACCAGGAGGGATGTAAAGCACAGTAACACATATTTGTTTATAATTGTTTATTTTGATGAAAGCAGTAGGAAATTCTGCTGAACTGAATTTTGGGATTGGTTTGCTATAAGAGGCAATGTGGTAGATATCGGGAAATATTAGTGCAATACCACCACCTTTCCTCTTTATTATAAAGTCATTATGGATGATATTAAAGCCAGGAGGTGTAACTCCAGAGTCATTTATGTTAGGTTTAAGCCAGGTTTCAGTTACAGCAATAACATTAGGCTTATATTGGGTAATCGAGACATGTAGTTCAGCATTTTTATTTTTTATGCTTCTAACATTTATTACAGCAAAAATTTGATCTCCATGGTTGGGGATTGGTTGTTGTTTTTGTTAGAGAAGTGTGTGTGTGGGAAAGAATTATCTTTGTGTTTATTGTGATATGTAGGGGCCATGGTAAGTGTGTAAATCTCTTCCTAAAAGAGAATTATGCATACTTGTTTTCTTTTTTTTTTTTTTTTTGAGATGATTCTTGCACTTATTTGTTTTGGTTTGAGATGAAGAACAGTTAATCTATATTTGGAATAAAGGCGAGTAGCAATATAAAATATGTTTAATGCAATGTGTAGAAGGTGTAAAGAGGAAGTATGGAGAGGTGGTAGGGACATGTCATGCTACGATGAAAAATGACACAGTAGGAGGCGAGGGATAGAGGATAAGCTGAAGAGTAGCATAACTGAGTACAGGAATCTGTATTTTATAGCTGTCATGTAGTGGGGAAGTAGCAATGAAGAAGGAAATAAGAAGTTGCAGGGAAATAGGAGATTCGGTGATGGATTCTGAAAGCGGGTAGAGAATAGGCAAGGAGAGAAGTATTTTCTATAAAAGAAGAGAGTTAAGTTGTCTTGGTATCTTCTCTGGTATCTTCTCTGAAGTGTAAGGAATAGAGGGGTATGAAAGGCTAGAGTATAATGATGTAGTCAAAATAAAAAGAAATGAGGGTTTATTTGGAAAAAGTAAAAGATACAACGTAGAATAGGTATGTATTATTAGGGAGGGATGTGATTATGAATGGATATAGTTCAAAGGAGTGGAGGGAGAAAGATAGTTGGGAATACAGCTAAACATTAAATGGAAATAAGGAAACAAGAAGCAGAAGTGTATGTATGGAAGTAGCAAGGTCATTTAGGTTCATAGGTTCATAGGTTCATACTAGGCTATCTGCCCAAGGGCATTTATAAGCCTAGCCCATAGTTATGTGGCTTTCGCCACCCCTTTAGTTTGAATAAAAACTATGCCTATCATTTTGCTGTGCCTCTGTCAAGCAGTGACACTGAAGTAATCCCTGGGGTATATCTGCAATCTCCCATCCATTGGTCAAGATTCCTCTTGAACAAGGCCAGAGAGGTGCTCTGCCTCACATGTACCGGGATTTTGTTCCACAGCATAGGGAGTCTCTGGGTGATGAATCTGTCCCTCCAGCACATTCTATTTATAACCGTGTCAAGGTTTAAGTCTCCCACCCTTGTGGTTCTGAGGGATCTAGATTTTTGAGGTGAAGCATATTCATCAAATCTGGGTTTGACATGGCCTTATATGTCAGGCACAGGTCACCTCTGAGCAAGCGGTATGAGACTGAATAGAGCTGGAGTTCTTTCAGTCGGGCAGCATAAGACATATTTTTGAGACCCTTTATCCTTTTGGTGAGGAACTTTTGGGGCCTTTCAAGCTGCAGCAGGTGTCTGGTCAGATACATTCCGAATGGGGCATTGTACTCAATCATAGGTCTAATGAGTGATGAGTACAGGGGGACGATGACCTCCCTTGATCTAGATGTGAATCCCTTCATGATCAGGTGAGTGATATAGAAGGTTTTCCTAACTACTTTAGCAACATGAGTGTCAAACGAAAGGCTACTGTCAACCTGGGTCCCCAGATCTCTGATGACTTTTTCTTTGCTCAGTGGATTGCCACCTATATGGTAGCTAGGGGTAACCTTGTTTTTCCCGAAGGGTATGACTATGCATTTTTTGGCGTTTAACTTCAGATCATGGCTCTGGCACCAGTTATCCATTTCTGTGAGGCCCTTCTGGAGGATATCTGTGTCAGATGTGTTTTTGACTATGGCGCCCAGTTTGCAGTCATCTGCAAACTTTGTCAGCCATAACCCTCCTGTGTTTGCTTGTACTTCAGAAAAGTAGATGCCGAACAAGAGTGGACCCAGGACTGAGCCCTGTGGGACACCACTTGTGACAGGCTTTGAGTCTGACATGGCTCCAGCAACTCTGACCCTGTGGGTTCTGTCACTTAGCCAGTTTGCAACCCATCTTGTGATGTATGGGTTTACATTCAAGCTTGTGAGTTTTTCGATGATACCTGAGTGGGGTATTGTGTCGAAGGCCTTTGCCAGGTCGAGGTAGGCTGTATGGACTGCCTTTCCTCATCAATGGCCTTGGTGACTGTCTCGAAAAAGTCAACCAAGTTTAAGAGGCAAGATCTGCCTTTGACAAAGCCAAACTGGGTTGGATCCAAAGTCTGCAAGTTCCCTATGTCTTTATTTATGAGTTCCATTATGATCCTCTCCATGGCTTTGCAGATAAGGCTTGTCAAGCTAATGGGGCGGTAATTTCCAGGGTCTGTGGAGGCACCGCCCTTATGAAGTGGGACCACAGTCGCGGCGCCACTCCTTGGGTACGTATCCTGAGGTGAGGCTAAGATTAAACAGCTGTCCTAACTGTGGGTTTAATTCCTCGTTGAGTTCATGAAGCACACAGACGGGGACACCATCCGGTCCCATGGATGCTGTGTTTTTGCCTTAGTGAGGGCAGTTCTCACCTGGGCATTGGAGATGTTTGGGGGGCTACAATCCTCTGGAATAGATATCTATCCTTTTGGGGAGAAGTTTGCACTGAACCTGTCAGCCAGTATGTTGGCAATGTGTGTAGGTTCAGTAATTTTCACATCATTTTGAACTAATTCTGAGCATATCTGGGAGTTTCCTCCTAGGTTTCTAACATAGCTAAAGAAGGCCTTATGATTCTCTTTAGAGTCTTTGGCGATTTTTCTCTCAAAATTTGCCTTGGATGATTTTATGAGAGCTCTTAGTTTTTTACTTATAATGATCAAAGGTGTCTTACCTTTCAAGAATTTTGCTCTATCTTGTAGTAGCTTCCTCCTTTTGTTGTAGAGCTTGTTTATGGCTGGGGTCCACCAGACTGGATGCTTGCCTTTGGTACAGAGAGTCTTAGTTTTGTTTGGGATTGCCTGATCCATGCAGTCCTGTAGGTGCTGGTAGAAGGCATTTGTAAGTGATTCAGCGGTTTGAGTAATGTTTACCACTGGCTCAGGGGCCTTAAAGGAGACCACACTAGTTTTTTGAAGTGTGAAATCGGCTTTTGAGAAGTTTTTCACTGTGGTCTTTTTTGTTTCGGGTGGGGGCTGGATGAGGACCTCCAGCGAGATTAGTTTATGATCTGATCTCACCAGTGAGGGGTATACTTCCGGTGTTGAACATTTTGATCCCATGTTCGTGATGATGAGATCAAGTATGTTTTCTCCTCTTGTGGGGATGGTGACTAGTTGTTCCATGGCATTTGAGTTTATGAACTCCAGGAATCTTTGGGTTAGAGTGTTCGGGCTTGAGTAGTGTTCCCAGTCTATATTAGGGTAGTTGAAGTCACCTAGTATGATGGTGTTTGGAGATACATTTATCCCCTCCAATGTTTTCAGGAAGGCCATGTGAGGTTCCTGAGTTTGAGAGGGTGGCCTGTAACATGGTACAAATTGCAGAGCAGTCTTCCCTATGGTTAATTGCACCTGGATGGTCTCCGATGCATCGTGCGTTGCCACCAACCTTGAGGTGTGGGTGTCCTTTATGAATATGGACACCCCCCCTCCTTTCTTGGGTAATCAAGACATGTAGTTCAGCATTTTTATTTTTTATGCTTCTAACATTTATTACAGCAAAAATTTGATCTCCGTGGTTGGGGATTGGTTGTTGTTTTTGTGGAATGTGTATGTAGGAAGTATAATAGAGTAAGAGTGGGTGGGTGGAAATTGAAGGCATGGTAGTGAGAGCAAAGCTGATAGTAGCAGGCTTCCCACTCTCTGAGCAAATTATAACAGAACAATCAATTTATAGTCAGTACAAAGCAATAGACAAACAGATACAAAGTAAAACAGGTTTTCTGTCAGTTCCTGAGGCTAAGTAATTGGCATATGTAGATAGTCTACTGGTCAAGAAAAAGGGGGCAGTGGTCAACTTAGTAAGAGGTCCTTAGAGTGCATGGACTATTTCACAGATACTTTCAATCACAGAGCAGGCACATATTTGACTGATTAAAATTAATACACAGCAAGGTTCTTCATGTTAATTGTGCTTGCATTATAGAATGACAAAATTCACAGTAAACTTGTGGAAGTAGGGCCTTGTGGCAGACTTTATGCAGTACCAAGGTAAGAAGTAGTGACTGCAGGCTATTATACAATGAAAACATTCTCAGTAAACTTGTAGGAGTATGGCCTTTTGGCAGAACTCCTGCAGTATTAAGGTTAGATGTAATGACTGCAGGCTCTGCTCTATAGAGGAAATTAGTCACTACCACTATCCATTACTATCACTAACACTACTGCTGCTATTACTACTATGATTACTACTCCTAGCACTGATTATACAGATATTTCTCTTAGTAAGATTTCTAGTACAACTATTATTGTTACTATTGCTACTATACTTAACCATATTTTGCTAATTTGTCACTCACTAACTTACGTTCTCTCCCTTTCTTTGAGCTCTCAACACATGGCTATAATAAAAAGGGACAAATCTCCTATTTATAGATTAAAATTATTATAGTTCAGCCATCTATCTTTCACACATTTTCTGGTTAGACTAGATGCCACGTCCTTCAAATCTCTGTTATAATCACTAATAAATATTAAACTAAGAT